>NW_027528864.1:92504-96958 GCF_008692635.1 Crocuta crocuta | reverse complement strand
CCCCCAATGTTTATAGCAGCACTTTCTTTTTTTTTTTTCTAATAGTTTATTGTCAAATTAGTTTCCACATAACACTCAGTGCTCATCCCCACATGTGCCCTCTTCCATGCCCATCCCTCCTCCCCCTCACATCCATCAGTCCTCAGTTTTTGTCATCATTCAAGTCTCTCATGGTTTTATAGCAGCACTTTCAACAATAGCCAAAACATAGAAAGAGCCTAAGTGTCCATCAACTGATGAATGCATCAAGAAGATGTGGTTTATGTATACAATGGAATACTACATGGCAAACAGAAAGAATAAAATCTGGCCGTTTGTAACAATGTGGATGGAACTTGAGGATGTTTTATTGAGCGAAGTAAGTCAGTCCGAGAAAGACAGATACCATATGTTTTCACTCATATGTGGATCAGGAGAAACTTAACAGAAGACTATGGGGTAGGAGAAGGGGAAAAAATACTTGGGGAGAGGGAGGGAGGCAAACCATGAACCCTCTTGAATACTGAGAACAAACTGAGGGTTCATGGGGGTGGGAAGGGGGACGGGGGATGATGGGTATGGAGGAGGGCCGTTGTTGCGATGAGCACTGGGTGTTATATGGAAACCAACTTGACAATAACCTATAATAAAAATTAATAAGTAAAAATTTTAAAAATGACTCAAAAATTAAAATGAAACATACCTAACTTTTAAAAAGGTCCAAGAATTACACAAGAGCATGTAACAACACTTAAATGATTTATACTATTTCTTACTAAAAGAAAAGTTAATTTATACATTACACCTGTCTGAACTCCAAATGATAGAGTAGATGTATGTGATTTCTCCACATTTATTTGCCTAGAATTCTTAAGGAACTGAGAAGTGACTGTTTAGGAATCACGGCCTTTTAATTCAAGTGCTAGGTTTCCTAACCGAAATCTTGAAAACTGGAGATACTAGAATTGGATTCTCCACAATGCACACATGGAAGTTTTATTCTCTAGAACTGGATCATCTATGATCACAATCCTGATTCAATACTTTTGACATTTCCAGACTCTTCCCTCACTTGCAACAGTGTCTTTTTGTCTTTTGGTACTACAAACAGCAATAAATAACCCTTAGAATCATTTTTTTCATTTTATCATTGTGAGTGCAGAGTGGTATCATTTTAGGAAATAAGGGAAATATGACACAAAAAAACAGAAGGAATTAAAAACTTATTCTTCAGGAAAATGGATTTTTTCCCCTCTTTGCAAACTATCAGGATTACAATTTACATATCCCTTCTACAGAGGTATTCCNCACTTTACATAAGTAAACATTGAATTTAATATAAATCTACTTATAGAATATTTAATATAGTCCTCTCCATTTATAAAACACATAACCTCCTGGCATGGTTTCCATTTCAGGACATACATTGTGTATGTAGAAGATGATGATGACTTTCCCTATAAATATATATTTAGATGCTTTTAAAAGTAGAGTTTTAACCTTAAAAACTAAATTAAAAATTTATATTTTTTACCTGCTCACATGATCTGAAAGCATTTCACCTGATAATAAATCTGAAGGAGTTACAGTAAGACAGAAGTTATGTCACTGCCTGAGATACCATTGCTTTTTGAAGGCATTTCTTTTTTATTTTGAGAGAGACAGAACACATGACCAATGAAGGGCAGAGAGGGAGAGAATCCCAAGCAGCCTCACACTGCCAGTGCAGTGCCTTACATGAGACTCAAACTCACGAAGAGTGAGATTGTGACATGATCTGAAGTCAAGAGCCAGATGCTTAACCAACTGAGCCACCCAGGTGCCCCTTGAAGGAATTTAATGCTACGTATCCCCAAGTTACTCTATAAAATGCCCCAAAACCTTAAAGAAAATGATTTATGTTAAAATCCTTTTGTTCATGGAGGTCACATGTGAGGCTTAAAGAAAACTATTTCCAATCCTCTTTATTCAAATATCCACTAATATATGTTTGGGTTGAATAATTTTATTGGGGGGAAGTGAAAATTTGTTAAACTTTTAAAAAACACATTTTAAATGTAAANAATACCGGTTTTTATTTAAAAACAAAATTTTATTAGTGACTACTACAACTATACTGTAATTCCTTTTTAAACTGATTTTACAACGTAAAGATATTACAATAACTTTATTATTTTTCCATTTGGTATTGAAGCCACATTTCATACAGAACTGTTTTTTATGTTTTCTTTCTATAATATAAATGAAATTTATGAATAAGATGTGAGTGTGAACTCTCATATCACTCTCTACTGCCATTTTAATGGAGACCAATCTTTCCCACTGATTATCTCCAGCATTGTACCAATGCTAAAACAATAATTCAATTTTAGGATTCTGGGTTCTCTAGTTGAGTCAAAGGACCAAGTATGACTTGGTCACATTTTACTTATAATGTAAAGTGGACTACTCACTAGAATTTTAGAGGGCAGTTCAAATTCTACCACCAGTCTACAATTTATAACAAGTAAATTTTCATAAATCATGAAACCACTTAAATTGGATTTAACAGGGTTAATTCAATCCATCACTTTTAGTTTGGAATCATAAGAGACAATTCTGCAAAGAGGGCCCTCTTAGGACACTTATGCATTTACAGGGGTTAATTTCTTCCCCCAAGGACTAATTTTTTGCTCTTTCAAAGACCACATCTAAACAAAAAGGGGTTTCTATTGTTTTGAACACTAATGCAATTCATGTAGCACTATCTTTAACATAACAATTTTGTGAAAAATAACTTCACCTCTCCCATATTAAAGAAAAACAAAAGTAAAAGTGTAATGTGTTGAGCTTAAAGATCACCTGTTTCAAGTTAAATTTATTTGCAGACACCATATACTCTAAATGGTATGTTTTTGCTCAAACTGACAAAATTCAAGGAAAGCTGTTTCCTTAAGAAAGTGCCTAAGAGCAGTACACTGACATTTTAACAAATTAGCTGCTTCCAATTATACATGCTGAAAAAGTGTTTAAAAGGGAGCAGTGGATCAGCAGTAGAATTTCCAATACTTATTACATAACTTTTAACATTCTAATATATAGAAATGACTACAAAAGAACAGAAGTGTAAACAAAACATCATTAAAAGTATTTTCTTTTACAATAATAAAGCAAATAACTCCTAAAGCACTTTAAAACATTGGGTTTTCGGCCTTGCCAAAATGGTCTTTATAAGAATGCTTATCAAACTGTAGTCCCTCAAACCTCCCAATCATGTTTTAATTGTAAGTTACAGAGTCAATTACTTTTTTTAAATCCTCTATAAATGGAACTGCCATATTCATAGATCAATACAATTTTGATAAGCATTACAAACTTTAAAACTTCAAATTTTTTCTCGATTATAAATTTTAACTCCCTATATTTTCAAAGTTGGATGAATACTTCCAGATATAGATAATAGATCCATTGAATGAAAAGAGTTTTAATCATATCTCAGACATTTTCCATATTGATATCTGTATCAATATCTAAAACTAAAATATGGTTAAGGGCAAATTTTTAAAATTGTTTATTTTGCATGCATTTTATTAGAACATTTCTGAGATGATATTAAAAAATTGAATTCAGGCCTAGGATATTTTCCAAATATTTTGAAGAAGTTCATAACTGTTCCATCTCTGTTATTTTGTCTTTAATTTAGTTTAAAACAATTTGTCTTCTACTTTCCTTGAAAAACTGGACATCAGTTACTATCAGAATATCTCTAAATTTAAAAGTTACAAATAGTCTATTAGTAGCAGTTTGATAATAATGTGAAAATATCTGTGAAATGCAAGAATATTTTGGTTTAAAAAACATGTACCTATAACTGATACCAACTGTGTCCCACTGATATGAATACTAGAACTATGTCAAAAGATTTTTTTTTGTTGTTTTTGGTTAGGTTTCTGAGGAGAAAACACAATGTCCAAACTAAGATAACTAAGATTCAGTCTTGAATTTGTATAAAATAAAACAGGAAAAGACAACACCATTTCTCTCTTATAATGAGATGATGAAAGTTCTAGAGTCAAATTTAACTAACATTATTAACCCCTTTAGGCAAAGAAGTTGGAGTTTTTTTTTTTTAATAGGAAAACTTTCCCATTTATTATCTTAATGAACAGAATGAGGTAATACTGTGTCTTAAGAAAACTAGCCTAATCGAGGAGAGATACTCATATGCTATTAAAGATAAATAATTTTCTGTTTGGTTGGCAGCAAAGGACAGTCTAGCTTAGAAAGAAAGCCATGAGAGATCAAATTATAGCTTTCTATTTTAGTGATACCATTTCCATTCAATGGGTTTGGATTTTCTTTCTTGAGAAAATCTTATATACCAATTCTGAGCTTTTATACTACAAAGAAAACACGTACTTGAAATGTTAGGAGGAAGACAGTAGCTTTCAGGCCATTCTTCCAGCAGTATTTAAGGCTTTAGGAGGAAATTATAG
>NW_027528864.1:83201-92491 GCF_008692635.1 Crocuta crocuta | reverse complement strand
GGAGCACATTAGGGATGTTTCCAAACAGCTTCAGAATTCTACTCAGCATAAAATGCTATGGATATCCTGAACATTTACCCATGACTCATAGCTATATAGTTCTTTTATTCCTAAATACTTTTGTTGTATCTTTTGGAATTTTTTTGGTACTTTAATATAGCATATACTATTTCAGTTTTATGTGCAAGCACTCCCACTAACTGAAAAATAAAGATTATACTTTAGCGCAGAAAGATCATTTTTTAGCCAATACATTATGTTAACAGATTACCAAATTTTCTCTTTAATGTAGTATTTATAAATTCTTTATTTGCCACAGCAAAGAGATGAACCCATATAATGTTTAAAAGCCTTGGGGTTGTATGATAGACAAATATGCATGTGCATATATGTAAATACACATAAATACATTTTAAATATAATTCTTTAAAGATATACTGATGGTTAGTGGTGTGGTAGTATAAAACATCTTGGAAATGTTTGTTATTTGAAAATGCCATCTTTTATGTACTTCTTGTGTCCAGTACTGTAATACAGAGAAGACAGATTAAACACAGTTTATATGTGACAAATTCTCAGAATATGCCTTTTGGATCATGCTATGATGAAAAAACTTGTGATGGTCAATGAAAATTGAGATGGAAAAACAAAAAATCAGAAGCAAGTTAAAATGGTGAAGTTGTCTGATGGTCTTCTCTATATTCATTCAGGATAGTTCATTTTTGCTCAACTCTGTTAATATTGGTTATGGATTATTTTCTTCATTATGGGAAAATATTGTTTTAATTCAACTGGTAGATTTGCTAACAGCATATCTGATGTAGTAGGTAAATAGATACCTGATGAACATATGCAATTGTTGGATAAATTATAGTATTAAGCAAAAACTTACATAAGAGGCACTTGAGTAGCATGTTAGAAACTGATCTTTGATAAAAGCAAAATGAAAAACAAAATGCATGTCAATGAATAATAATGAAAATATTTTAACTTGCTGAGTATCTCTAGATATATTAAGACGTTAAACAAATAGGTCATAAAAATGGTAAATAGCATCCATAGCTAAAAAAAAAAACAAAAAAAACCCAGTGTATGTTTTTTACTATCTGCCATTTAGAGTCTCTAACAGATAATGATAAAAAATTTTCACATTCAGAGTTGGTCATTTTAATTTTTTTCAACTTATTTAGGGCAAAAAATGAAGACACTTATATAATTTTGATTGCTGTATTGATTTTATAGCTGATTGTTTTCATTCTTCAGATTAACAACATTAACTATTTGACAATTGACAAACTGCTAATGTCTAGTGTTTTTCAGAACTACTTTCAGTGTTCCTTCAAATTATAATAGGATTTTTTATCTAACCCAATCGAAAAACAAAATAAGTGCTTTAAAGTCCAGAGTTTTAAACTCTTCTGAATCTACTGTCTTTGAAATTAGGCATTTTTGTAAAGTATTGAAAACTCAGTAATGGTAATATTCACTAGAAAAAAAAAATGATGAAGTGAATGAAACATAGGAATTGATTGAATACAAAAATGTTGGCACTTGTCCTTACTGTACCTTTGAATTTGAAACTATCAGTCTCTTTTAATCAAAGATGCAGACATCTGTTATGTACTTGTCAGAGCAAATTTGAGTCTTACCTAAGACTTAGTAAGATTTGAAAATCATTTTAAGTGGTCCATAGCATTTGAAAGTTAATATAGCTAATTAGTAACACTTAAAAATCATTTAAAGTGGTCAATTTATAGATGATATTGTATTTACTATCATGGTTTAAGTTATAGTTGATGGAAAATAGTAGATAAATGCACAAAAATAAAAATAGATTTTAATTTTATGGATTTTGGAAACTTTCTTTTAAGAGGTGTTTAATTAAAGTTTCTGGTGTGTGTGTGTGTGTGTGTGTGTGTGTGTGTCTGTGTGTGTGTGTGTGTGTGTTTTAGACCATACCATTTGGCACGTGAAAGTGCAGTGGTTGGTATGGTTGAAAGAAAATAAGTGGTGGTCCAGATGCTACATAATAATTAGGGTACCCTCCCTCAGCAGCAAAGTATGGAGCGGGCTGATAAAAGCAAGTTACATTGTCTGTATTGGGTAGGATATTCTGTTCTCCAAGTACTTTTAAAGCCATAAGGGTGATCATATTGAGTGTCTGCCTTCTTTCATAACCCATGAGGCAAACAGTGCTTTCATTCACAACTCCACGCAAGGTCATAAGGTAGTCATATTTGCTATTTTCTTCACCTATGAAATGGTTACGGAGGTACGATTCAATCTTCTTTTGCTGTTCTACTACATTAGGAAAATCAATGAAGAATCTAGAACACATGTAACGTTCCAGTGTCTTGATTTCTGCTTCACAAGCTGGCTTAAAATCACGAACCAGCAAGTTGCTGTACTTCAGAAGGCCACCACCTCTAATCTCTTCAGGTTTTCTAGTAGATATAAGCTTGTATTGCAAATGTGTTATTGCTTCTTGGAAGTCTCCATACATGCTTTCAGCTACCACAACAGGATAACATTCTTTGGTTAGCCTAGCATTTTTGTCACTGTAGAATTCTAACATGGGATCCAAAATAATTTGAAAGGAATCAACACTAAATTCAAACTGTCGTCTGAGTGAACTCACAAATTTTAGCTCTACATTTTTTCCAGTGTTGTTTGAAAGAGAAATGAGACTCCAACGATCATGCATATTGCAAACTTTGACCATCTTCTGCACATAAGCCTCTTTCATGGTCTTTAGGGTGATCTTTTCCTTTTTCACACCTTTTGGTAAAAAGTCAAGTAGACAACCTAGAACTGCATCCTTAACAACTTGAAATTCCTGATCACTTGGTAATTCAACACCAAAAATAACATCTAGATCCTTATAGCTGATTCCACTGTGGCTTGCAAGTATATAACTTGCTGTGGAACCATTCAATCGGGAATCTTTAACAATAATTCCTTGTTCTATCAATTGATCTTTCACAACATGAATGATATCTTTTGGTTTCACCTCCAATGTGGGAAAATTTCCTCTTCCATGAATTGGAATTACTTCATCTAACACTTGATCCAGTATTATAACTTGATCCCAAGTGAGACTGCTAAATCTGATTTCAGACATTGTAAGGTCAGTAGATCAACTAGAAAGCAAGCAAATATTGAGAGGAAATGTTAGCATCGCAAAATCAGTGTTATACCTAAAGCATGCGAAAAAGTTAAAAATAGACTTACTCCTCATAAACAAAACTAATACTAGGAAGTAAATTGTCACTGTACCCAATTGTGTTTAAATCTATTTTTAAAGGTTTTATTTACATTCCAGTTAGTTAACATACAGTGTAATATTAATTTCAGGTGTACAATATTATTTTGTTATGTAAGATGGTGGCCTTTCTCAATCTTTCTTCATGTAAATACTATAATGATTGTATTTGGTATAACTTTTTTCATGAAATAACCAAAGTACATCACTGACATTAGTTGTCATTAACGTCAAGTGAGATCAAAGAGCATATCAGTGTGTGTTAGACCCAGCCGACTGAAGGCNATAAATATCACTGCTCTCATTTTAAAGATTACTGAAGTCCATTAAGTTATGAATTCCTTGAATTGCCTGAAGATAAGTATAGTACCTATCTTATCATCTCTTCTATGTACCCAGTAACCCTTTAAGAAATGTTGAAGGAAGAGCACCTGGGTGGCTCAGTTGGTTAAGTGTCTGACTCTTGATTTTGGCTTAGGTCAGGATCTTAAGGTTTCTGAGATCAAGCCCCACGTTGGGCTTTGCACTGACAGCACAGAGCCTGCTTGGGATTCTCTCACTCTCCTTCTCTCTCTGCCCCTCCCCTGCTCGTGCATTCTCTTTCTCTCAAAATTAATAAATAAACTTAAAAAAATGAAATGTTGAAAGAAATAATAAGTGTCACTTTAAAGTGAAGAACAGGGAAAAATGAATACCAGGAGTGTCTGAGTGGTTCAGTAGGTTGAGCGTCCAAATTTGGTTCAGGTCACTATCTCACGGTTCGTGGCTTCTAGCCCCGCATTGGGCTCTGTGCTAACAGCTTAGAGCCTGGAGCCTGCTTTGGATTCTGTGTCTCCCTCTTTCACTGCCCCTCCCCTCTCTTTCTNTTGGGTTTAAGCTTCTTTTCTGAATTGCAGAAATTAAAAACATATGAAATTTTAAGGCAGATTTGTAAAGATAGTATTCATATTTTTCCCATGTAAGGAGCTATTAGAATAGAATCTCAATATTTAGAATTTAGTGTTGTATATTTCCCTAGTAGAACTAGAGCAAATATTATCATCTTATTTGACATCTGTAGAATCTTTTTTTTCTTTTCCTGTTTATTTATTTGCTTGTTTGTTTCCAGTATAATTAATATACAGTGTCTGTTAGCTTCAGATGTACAATATAGTGATTCAACAATTCTATATATTACTCAGGACTCATCACTCATCATGATAAGTGTACTCTTTTTTTTTTTTTGAGAGACAGAGAAAGAGAGGGGACAAGTGAGTGAGGGGCAGAGAAAGAGAGAGAGAGAGCGAGAGAGAGAGAGAGAGAGAGAGAGAGAAGCAAGGCTCACCCAAAGTGGGACTCGTGTTTTATACCTGAAGTAGGGCTTGTGCTCACCTGAAGCAGGGCTTGAGTTCACCTGGTGAGGGACTCAAACTCATGAACCATGAGATCATGACTGGAGCTGAAGTCCGATGCTTAACAACTGAGCTACCCAGGAGCCCACAATAAGTGTACTCTTCATCTCCTTCCCCTATTTTACCGATCCCTCCACTCACTTCTCAGGTAACCACCAGTTTGTTCTCTGTGTTCTCTCAGTTTAAGAGTCTGTGTTTTGGGGAGGAGAGGCAAGATGGTGGAGAAGTAGGGAGCTCCATACATCACTTGCCCCATCTCTCAAACGGAGAAGGCCTGAAGCCATTGGAACCCTTACAGAATCCAGGAATTTGGGAGGAAAAGGAGACAGAGTCCGCTGAGAAAATGTTATAGCATGAGTGTGAACTGGGGAAGATAAAATGGGACCGGGACCGAAGACACAGAGGGAGGGGGGATCCCCTTTGCTGGGAGCCGTGGTGAGTCCAGGGGAAAAAAGAAAGTGGCCAAAACTGCTCAAGTCACTGTCCCTGTCGCTGGAGAGAGAAAAATTTCCACTCCGGACACAGAGGGATACGGTTTCCTGCTCTCCAGCTGACCCTAGGTGGGACGCACTCGTCCCAGGCGACCCATCCCAGGCGACTGCTCACCAGCTCGACCTGGAGGGGATGCGGCAGCCGCGCCTTTGTGCTTCTGGCTCTGCTGGCTCCCCAGGGGGGAGGTGAGAAGCTTGAAACTGCTCTGAGGGACTCATCCGCGAGTTTATATTTCAGTCGATGGGACACAGAGGGACCCGGTTTCCTATTGTCCAGCTGACCCTAGGAGAGACACACTGGTCCCGGGTGACCACGGGTGACACTGCTCCTCATTTGCCAGCCTGACCTGGAGGGGACGCAGTGGATTCTGAAGCTGCGCCCTTGTGCATCAACTGGGCTCGATCACCAGGGAAGAGGCAAAAGGTTTGAAACGGCTCTCAGGGACTCACCTGCGAGATTATATTTCCGGCAACTTCAATGGAGCACATGGACTGAGATCTGGAAATGAGGCCTGGCTTGCGCTATAGAGCACAGCCCACATTGGCTACACCCCGGGCACAGGGAGATCACACCCAAAAGAGTGAGTTGCAATGCTTGGTTCGAGAAGGGACTGGGGTGCCGCCACTTTTCTCCCCACAACCACCAAGGCAGGACACCCGCAGGATGCCTGGACCAAACCAAGCCCATCCCCACTAGAGAGCTGCCCTCTTCTTCTTTCTTCTTTCTTCTTTCTTCTTTCTTCTTCTTCTTCTTCTTCTTCTTCTTCTTCTTCTTCTTCTTCTTCTTCTTCTTCTTCTTCTTCTTCTTCTTCAGCTGCTGCTGTTCCTGCTGCTTCCTTTTTACTGAAGCTGGGCTAAGACCAGCATGGATGTACTTCCCTGATTAATTCTGGTCACTGGCTTGCTTAAACAGTCACATTTAAACAATACTCTAGATGTAAATCCTACACCTCCACTGCTACCTTTTTATCTCTTTCTCTCTTGAGTAATCAGACTATATAGTTTCTCTGAGTAGCATCATCATCATTTCTTTCATCTATTCTCCAACCATATTCCACTCTTTCCTTCTTTGAAATAAGCCTCTTACTCCTTCTACCTGATCATTTCATTTCCAATTTTGCTTACTCCCCGACTTGTGATTACTCTCTTTCGCTATGCTCTTCCACCAGCACTGTATACACCCAGTGATTTATTTCTAGCTAGGAAATCTGGTTATATGCTTTAGACTGTCCTTGGTCTATTGGGCTTTTTCTGTTTCCTTTTCTTTTCTTCTTTTTTCTTTTTTATGTATTTTTATTTTTATTATTCACCTTCCCTCCTTCCTTTTTTCTTTTTTTCTTGTATGTGTCCCTTTTTTCTTTTTCGTTTTCCCTTTTGATTTGCGTGTTTGTTGGATTTGTCTGTGCATCTGTGTGCCTTTGTTCCCTGTGTGTTTGTCTGTCTGTTTCCTTTTCCAGGGCTACCACAAGTAACAAGCCAAATAACACAGGATGGAAAGTCCCAACTACCACTACGAGTAGGAAAATAAAATAACCAAGGTCTCAACAAGAGAGACCAAAAGACACCATTCAAAGAACACTTTCTGAATGGACAGGCCCTGGAAAATCAAAGAGCCTTCATAGGTACAGCAGCACTCACAGGTGCAGAGTGCATAAGAAGCTTTTAAAACTAACAAGAGATAGAAAGCTAACCAAAATGATGAAATGGAAGAGCTACCCTCCAAAGAAATTCCAGGAAGAATTGGCAGCTAAAGAATTGCTCAAAACAGATAAAAGCAACATAACTGAACAAGAATTTAGAACAATAGTCATAAAATTAATTGCTGGGCTTGAAAAAGGCATGGAAGACATCAGAAAAACTATTGCTACAAAGGCTATGGAGCATACNCTACTAAAGAATGAATGGGCCAATCAGGCAATTAGAGAAGAAATTTAAAAATATATGGGAAAAAATGAAACTGAAAATAGAACAATCGAAACGCTATGGGATGCGGCAAAGGCAGCACTAAGAGGAAAGTACAGAACACCCCAAACCCAGTAGAAGAAGGGAAGTAATAAAAATCAGGGCAGAAATAAACAATATAGAAACCAAAGAAACAGTTGAACAGATCAATGATACCAAGAGTTCATTTTTTGAAAAAATAAACAAAATTGACAAACCTCTAGCAAGGCTTCTCAAAAAGAAAAGAAAGAGCATTCAAATAGACAAAATCATGAAGAAAATGGACTTATTACAACCAACCCCTCAGGAATACAAACAAATATCAGGGAATACTATGAAAAACTTATATGACAAAAAATGGACAACTTAGAAGAAATGGACAAATTCCTACACACACACACAGACACACACACACACACACACACCAAAATTCACACGGGAAGAGATAGAACACCTGAACAGACCCATAACTAGTGAAGAAATCGAATCAGTTATCAAAAATCTCCCAACAAATAAAATACCTGGGCCAGATGGCTTCACTGGGGAATTCATCCACACATTTAAAACAGTGTTAATACCCATTCTTCTCAAGGTATTCCAAAAAATAGATATCGAAGGAAAACTTCCGAACTTCATTTTATTAAGTCAGCATCACTTTGATTCCCAAGCCAGAGACCCAGCAAAAATAAAGAACTACAGGCCAATATCCTTGATGAATACAGATGCAAAAATCCTCAACAAGATACTTGCAAATCGAATCCAGCAGCACATAAAAGAATTATCCACCAAGATCAAGTGGGATTCATTCATGGGTTACAGGGCTGGTTCAATATTTGCAAATCAATCAAAGTGATACATCACATCAACAAAAGAAAAGATAAAACCATATGATTCTGTTGATAGATGCAGAAGAAGCATTAGACTAGATACAGCATCGCTTCTTCATAAAGACCCTCGAGAAAGTAGGGATAAAAGGAACTTACTTAAACATCATAAAAGCCATCTGTGAGAAGCCTTCAGCTAACATCATCCTCAACGGGGAAAAACTGAGAGCTTTCCCCGAGATCAGGAACACGACAGGGATGTCCACTCTCACCACTGTTGTTTAACATAGTCATGAAAGTCCTAGCATCAGCCATCAGACAACAAAAGGAAGGAAAAGGCATCAGAATTAGCAAAGAAGAAGTCAAACTTTCACTTTTCGCAGATGACATGATAGTCTACATAGAAAACCTGACAGACTCCACCAGAAGCCTACTAGAACTGATCCAAGAATTGAGCAAAGTTGCAGGGTACAAAATCAACTTATAGAAATCAGTTGCATTTTTATACACCAACAAGGAAGCAACAGAAAGAGAAATCAAGAAACGGATCCCATTCACAATTGCACAAAAAACCATAATATACCTAGGAATAAACCTAACCAACGATATAAGAGATCTGTATGATGAAAACTATAGAAAACTGATAAAGGAAATTGAAGAAGACACAAAGAAATGGAAAAACATTCCATGCTCATGGATTGGAAGAATAAATATAGTTAAAATGTCATTACTACCCAAAGCAATCTACACATTCAAGGCAATCTCAATCAAAATTGCACCCGCATTTTTCTCAAAACTAGAACAAACTATCCTAAAATTTGTATGGAACCACAAAAGACCCAGAATAACCAAAGTAATATTGAAGAAGAAAACCAAAATGGGAGACATCACCATCCCAGACCTTAGCCTCTACTACAAAGCTGTCATCATGAAGATAGTATGGTATTGGCACAAAAACAGACTCATAGATCAATGGAATAGAATTGAGAACTCAGCGTTGGGCCCAAAAGTATACAGCCAATGAATCTTTGACAAAGCAGGAACGAGTATCCAATGGAAAAAAGACAGCCTCTTTAACAGATGGTGTTGGGAGACCTGGACAGCAACATGCAGAAGAATGAAACTAGATCATTTTCTCACACCATGCACAAAAATAAACTCAAAATGGATAAAGGACCTGAATGTGAGACAGGAAACAAAGGCTCACAAATGCACAGACAAATCCAACACGCAAACCGAAAGAGAAAACGAAAAAGTAAAGAGAAAAGATGGAAGAGGGAAGGCGAATAATAAAAAATCAAAATACAGGGGCGCCTGGGTGGCTTAGTCGGTTAAGCGTCCGACTTTCGCTTAGGTCATGATCTCGCGGTTCGTGGGTTCG
>NW_027528864.1:75789-82024 GCF_008692635.1 Crocuta crocuta | reverse complement strand
ACCCAATAGACAAAGAACAGTTAAATCATATAAAGAGATTCCCAGCTACAATTAAATAGCCGGGTGTATGCAGTGCTGGTGGAAGAGCATAAAGAAAGAGAGAAATGACAGGGCTGGGATGAGCCGAAATTGGAAATGAAATGAGCAGGCAGTAGGACTAAGAAGCTGTTTTCAAGGAGCGAAAGAGTGGAATANGTCCAGAGGGAGTCCTGCTTGGGGGTTGTGGGGAGAAGAGTGGCGGTGCTCCAGTCCTTTCTTGAACCAATCGCTGCAACTCAATTTTTTAGGTCTTTATACTCCCTGTGCCAGGGGCGCAGCCAAGGTGGGCCATGCTTTATATCCCAGGCCAAGCCTCATTTCCAGATCCCAGTCCTCACGCCCCACTGAAACTGCCAGAAACAAACTCGAAGGCGATCCCCTCAGGGCAGTCCCAAGCCTTTTGCCTTCCCCCTGGGGATTGAGTCAGAAGCTGCTGCTCCCTTCTCCTCCAGGTCGGATTGGCGAGCGAGGAGCAGTTTCATCCTAGGGTCAGCTGGAGAGCAGGAAACCGGGTCCCTCTGTGTCCTGAGCAGAGGGTTTTCTGATCCTTAGCGACAGGGACAGTGTCTTGAGCAGTTTTTGCCACTCACTTTCCCCTCTAAACTCCCCGCAGATGGGAATCGCCCCCGTCCCTCTGTGTCTTTGGTCCAGGCCTGATTTTATCTTCCCCAGTTCGCATTCACGCTAGAAGGTTTTCTCAACAGACTGTTGTCTCCTTTTCCTCCCAAACTCCTGGAGTCTGTAAGGGTTCCTATGGCTTTAGGCCTTCTCCGTGCGAGATATGGGGGCAAGTGCAATGTACAGAGTTCCCTACTTCTCTGCCATCTTACCCCCTGTCCCCGAGAGTCTAATTTNGGATAAAAAAAACAAAATCCATCTATTTGCTGTATACAAGAAACTCATTTTAGACCTGAAAACACCTTCAGATTGAAAGTAAGGGGATGGAGAAATATCTATCATGCTACAGGAAGTCAAAAGAAAGCTGGAGTAGCTATACTTATATCAGACAAACTGGACATTAAAGTAAAGACAGAAACAAGGGATGAAGAAGCACATTATAGAATAATTACAGGGTCTATCCATNNNNCGCTAGAAGGTTTTCTCAACAGACTGTTGTCTCCTTTTCCTCCCAAACTCCTGGAGTCTGTAAGGGTTCCTATGGCTTTAGGCCTTCTCCGTGCGAGATATGGGGGCAAGTGCAATGTACAGAGTTCCCTACTTCTCTGCCATCTTACCCCCTGTCCCCGAGAGTCTAATTTTAAATGCAAAGTATTTTAAAATAACTTTGTTCTCTTTTTATTTATTTTTATTCTTTTAATTCCAGTATAGTTTATATAAAGTGTTATATTAGTTTCAGGTGTACAATATTGTGATTCAACAGTTCCATACATTACTCAGAGCTCATCAAGACAAGAGCACTCCCTAATCCCCATCAGCTATTTCACTCATTCCTCCACAACCTCCTCTCTAGGAACCATCAGTTTGTTCTCAATAGTTAAGAGTCTGTTTCTTGGTTGTCTCTCTCTCTTTTTTTTTCTTTGCTCTTTTTTTCCTTAAATTCCACATAAGTAAAATCATATGGTATTATGTTTCTATGNGGATGAAGAAGCACATTATAGAATAATTACAGGGTCTATCCATCAGGAAGAATTAACAATTATAAATATCTACACATCGAATATGGAAGCACCTAAATATATAAAACAATTAATCACAAACAGAAACACTCTTATGGATAAGAAGGTGCTAATAGCAGAGACTANGACTGACTTATTTCACTTAGCATTATAGTCTCTAGCTCCATCCATGTCATTCCATGTGGGAAGATTTCATTCTTTTTATGGCTGGATAATATTCCATTGCCCTCTTAATAATGAGTACTAACATTAAGCTCTGTGGACAACCCATACAATTCTTTTTTAAACATCATAATCACAATATATTTATCTATCTAAATAGGCAGCTATTTTATAATCTGTTAAAAATAAGTATCTTGACTAAAATTCATTGATTATAATAAAATATTTGCCTGTTCATCTTTGTGAACTTTTCTGTGAGCCCANTATCTCCCTCCCTCTCTGACCCTCCCCTGCTCACCCTGTCTCTCTCAGAAATAAATAAAATTTTAAAAAATAAAATAAAAGGGAAGCTGTGTATTCACAAAGTTTTTAATATAGATAAAATTCTAATATTTGTTTATAATCTAATTTAGAATATTTATATGAAGCTTCCATTATTGTGTGTATGCAATTTTTGTATGATCGACCACAATGTTTAAGTCTTAGAGCAAATCTTATATTGCAAAACACTATATTATTTATGCCATAATGCACTGTTGATGTTACTAGTCTATAGCATTTAAAGAGTCAGAAGAGACTTCTTACTATCAGTTCACTTTTAGCATTAGTCATTTTCAAATTTAGTTCTGAAGAATAAATCTCATCACACTGATGTTACAACAGTTCCAATTTACATTACTTCACACAACTATTTCTTTTGCCCAGAATTCTATTAATGGAACAAATGAATTCATTTTCCAAATTTATAGCCTCTTACAAATGTACCTCAGATAATGATGAAACTTAAGAAACAGGTGTTTATTTTAAAATTTTATTAAATTAAAAAATGTTTTTTAATTATGTTAAAAATGTGTGATAACTTCATTTTCAACTATTAGAAGTAGCAAAGTGTTCAGAGGTGTCATTGGACTTAAAATTATGCTTGGGGGTGTACCTGGGTGGATCAGTTGGTTGAGAGTCTGACTCTTGGTCATGATCTTATAGTTTGTGAGTTTGAGCCCCACATCAGGCTCTGTTGTGACAGCTCAGAGCCTGCTTGGTATTCTCTCCCTCTCTCTCAAAAATAAACAATAACAAAAAAAATGGGCTTGGGCCATGGACGAAGAGGTAGAAAAATGTCAATTTCTCCTGTACCAAAAGATGATAGCAAGTGTTCAAGGTTTCTAGTTTCTATTCATATCCACAAAAAGGCAGGTAGGTAGATTCTATTTTAGCGTTATTCATATCCTAGTCTGTTATTCTCTTCACTTTATGACTCTCTCTTTTCAAACACTATGCTTAGCTCCAATTTTCATTCTAGTACTGTTCTTACTGAAAATTTACAAGAATTCCTGGTTTTCTGTCACTGATGAATAGGGAAATAACTTGTTCTTGAAATTCTTACATATGGATAGAACCATACTAAAAGAGGGTTTTTGATTAAAAAAGCTCAGAGAAAAGGTGCATTGGAATAATTAATATAAACATGCCAGAGGTGCCTGGGTGGTTCAGTCAGTTAAGTGTCCAACTTCAGCTCAGGTCACGATCTCGTGGTTCATAGGTTTGAGCCCCATGTTGGGCTCTGTGCTGACAACTCAGAGCCTGGAACCTGTTTTGGATTCTGTATTTCTCTCTCTCTCCTCTCTTCCCCCACTCATGCTCTGTCTCTTTATCTCAAAAATAAACATTAAAAAATTATTAAAAAGATCAACATGTCAGACACCTAGAGAAAACAATACAAAAGCCTCAGTGAGAAATAGCTCTGGATTTAAAAGCATGATGCTCAGCTTACAAAGGAGCTAACTTCTCCCAGGTTAAACCTTTGCCTCTAATTCCAGAGAAATTTTATCATTTCCTTCCCACTCTACCTCAATCCATAAATACACTTTCTTGTGTTTGTTTATATTTTTTATGTTGCTGTGGATGTTACTTGTTTCTTCAAAGTGTTAAAAGTGTGCAGTCTTCTAAGGAAATTATCTCCCAAATCCTTTCAGGCTTAGTGCCAATCCCTTACAGTGGGAAGTGAGAGAGCTCTCAGTAACATTTTTCTTTCTTTCTCTTTCCCTCTGCTCCTTATATAAGTGGCTGATAAAGGCTGATAGCTATGCAAATTCAACCAAGTCAGGCTTCTTTTGCTTCTAATGTACCTGGTACACAGAGTTGCTGCATCTCCAAACTGTCATTAACCTCAAAGAGGGGAGGTGGCCAGAGAGAACTTTGTTTCCCATTGGAGGGAATGACAGGGTGGAGAGATTACAGAGAAGACTCTGAAGTACAACAGGCTTCTGGGCAAACTGTGAGCTAGAGCTACCTAGTGAGATCAAAGCTCCATCCCCTTTACACTGACCCTGTTCAGCTCACCATGACTCTCACAATAAACCCAGTAACCAGGTAAGCATTCTACAAGTCATTCCAGATCTGTTGCCTCTTTGTGGTTAACTTTGTCAACACACATGGATCAAAGATTCTCTGGAGACTAAGGCGGCCTCCATAATTATAGCCAACAACATATATACCATCTACATGACTCAGGAACACTATATGAAGAAGGAGGAAAGCAGGAACTCGCTAAAATGCTTGAGGAAAAAGCCTCAGTATTAAAAAAAAAAATCTGTTAATCTATTTCCCCTTCTCTCTTCACAGATCTTTCTTGGCCATAAGAACTCACTTCACCAAGTGTTGGTCTCTTCAAATCTGCCCAGACAACTGCAGGGGGGCAGGGATGTCATGCTAGAATGAGTCTTGGGAGGGGGCCTACTGATAAGCACAAAGAAGGAGAAGGGTGGCCAAAGAGAAAGAAAGAGAAATGTAGAAATTAAAACAAAAGGAAAGGAATAAAGGGAGAAGGAAAGAAAGAAATTAAGAAAGTGCACAGAAAGCAAGCACTTGTATCAGCTGCCAGGACCCCTAAGCTGCTGCTGTCCAAGGGCAAGTGGGTACTGACAGTATTTCCCCAACAGACCCCTCTAGTCCCACTCACCCACTCTACAAACTTCCCTTCCTCCCAGGTTCATCCCCCTTGTAGTGTAAGACCATTTCTATGGCAACCTATAGGCACACAATTTAAGGTGACCCATAGTGTTAAGTCATATGGGTTCTACCTGCCCCACGCCAGTGATCTTTTCATTACTTTCCTTTTTCCTTTAGTGCTGAACTTTGTCCAGTGAAATACTACTACTACTACTTTTTCTCCCTCCCCACATGGAAAATTAATTTCCTATTATCTCTGCAAATACTGTCTGACATCTTTTCCCAACATACACACCTACCAATACCCTCCTACTTCCTATACCTCTTCAATCATTGCCAACATAAATACACTCTCAGAGGGTAGTTTTTCTGAAACAAGTGGATTTTCCCCCTACTGTCTTTTTTTCCTTAATTTTCCCCATCATGAGGACTCCCCTCTCTCACTTAATACCTTCTGACCCTGGAGGCACCTGGGTGACTCAGTCGGTTAAGCATCTGACTTCAGCTGAGGTCATGATCTCACTGTTTGTGAGTTTAAGCCTTGCATTGGGCTCACTGTTCATGAGGTAGAGCACTACATTGGGCTTGCTACTGTCAGTGCAGGGCCCACTTCAGATCCTATGTCCCCTTCTTTCTGCTCCTCCACCACGCATGCTCGCTCTCTCAAAAAGAAACAAACATTTTAAAAAATACCTTCATCTCTTGGTTTGGCTAGAAATATAGGTCATTTTCTCCCATATCTATAGCTACTTCTAACAAGAGAAAACAGCAAATGGCATTTTTAAAACTTCTTTTTTTAAACATTTATTTATTTTTGAGAGACAGAGAATAAGCAGGGTAGGGGCAGAGAGAGACGGAGACACAGAATCCGAAGCAGGCTCCAGGCTCTGAGTGGTCAGCACAGAGCCCAACCTGGGACTCAAACTCATTAGCCATGAGATCATGACCTGAGCCAAAGTCTGAGGCTTAACTAACTGAGCAACCCAGGCTCCCCTGAGTGGGATTTTNCAGTAGGTTTATAATCCATAATATTAAATGTATTAATCTGATTATTAATTTTAATTCCAGTATATTTAACATACAGTGACAATATAATGATGCAACAATTCCATACATCACCCAGTGTTCATCACAAGTACACCCCTTAATCTCCATCACCTAATTCACACATTCCCCAACCCACCTCCTCTCTGGTAATCAGCAGTTTGTTCTCTAGTTAAGAGTCTGTTTAAAAAAAAAAAAGAGTCTGTTTCTTGATTTATAACCCTCTCTTTCTCCTTTTTTCCCTTTACCCATTTGTCTTACTTCTTTTTTAAAAAATAGAATTTCCTTAATGAAATCCATTGTTTATCATTAGTAATATTAAATGTATTAATCTGATTATTTTTTCCACACTTTATTTCCATTAAATTTTTTCACTAGCATAAAACAAAGTTCACTTTTAAGAT
>NW_027528864.1:73412-75623 GCF_008692635.1 Crocuta crocuta | reverse complement strand
CGTGATGCACAGACTTTAATACTTCACTTTAGAAATGTGTGAAGTTAAATTTTTCAAATTCATTCACTATCTGGCTATTTATTGAAATGTAAATTGTTAGTCAATTAATCTGGAGACAGGTGTAATTCCCTTACCCTGGAGTTGTGAATAAACACAATCTTAATACTACAACAACATATCAGTTATATTTTGTCTCTTATCTATTATCATTGACATAAGAACAGAGAACAAAATATAAAAATAATTACTGATACCTTTTTCATCACATTAACTGAGTTCTATTTTACCACAGCTATAATTATAGACACAATTAGTAATAAAATGGCTAATTTTCTAAGAAATTCAGTGCCTATTTTAGTTGAGTAAAGTAAGTTTTCACATGAAATGTTATCCCAATGTCAATTTCAATGTCTACTGATAACAGAAACTAAAAGGAAAAATAACAAAACTCCCATTTTATGAGATTTCTCACCGTGTGTTTTGGTAGCACACTTTTTTGAATTTAACAACACTACTACTCTGAAGATTAACTTTCTTCTCCAGAGTTCCCCATCAAATGATCTCTCCACATTCTCAGCAACTCACTTGCCACAACACAATGGATACTGTTGCCAGGAGACCAAGAATATTACTGTTGCATCATTAATGCTTTTATAAAAATATTTTTAAATGAGAAATTTATATAATGTGTGGGGAAAAAGCTTAGGAATTCCCTGAGCTTGCACCAATGGGTTAACAAGGCATAAAGAATTAGAAAGTTAGAGGATGTACACACCCAAGTTTGGGTAAAAAAAATGAGGTAAATTATATTGGGTAAATGGGGCAAAGGCCTCCAATAGGGGACAAAGGTATAAGAATAGGGAATCTCAGGATGAAAACATCCAAGATGAGGTAAACAAGATTAGGTAATTAGGGCGGAAATGCCCTCCCAATTTAGTACAATAGCAGAAAGCTGCTTTCACAGGAAGAAAGAACCAAATTAGGTAAACAGGTAAATAGGGCTATAGCCCATAGCAAGGAGAAGTTGCCCAGAGTGGAGCTAATTAGCAAAAGAAAGGTACCTTGCTGATCCAGAGGTAGCATGCTCTTTCTTGTCCCCTAGGCCAGTTTAGGTAAACAGAGGTGGCACCTCACATCTGGTGTAAACAACCTTCCACCACCAGGATTTTGTTTTGTATTGACCCAAATCCCTAACACCACATATCTTTAAAACCTTCTTTCCCTCTTGCCTATGAGTTAATGTTCATGATTTCATTATCTCTTTGTACACGTCTTTCACCACATTTGTAAGCCTTCTGATCCTAATAAAAAACAGAGCAAAGACCCTTACTCTGGGCTCTTGTCTCCTCCCAGACATTACCCTCTCTTGCATTTTTAATCCTGCATCCCACTTTTTTGCTGGACAAGAGAGAACTCCAGACCCAGAGACTATGACAATCAGGAAATTCTAATTCTGAAATCTCAAAAGAATCCAATGCTACACAAGATATTTTAAACATTAAAAATGCATTGGGGTGCCTGGGTGGCTTAGTCGGTTAAGCGTCCGACTTTCGCTTAGGTCATGATCTTGCGGTTCGTGGGTTCGAGCCCCGCGTCGGGCTCTGTGCTGACTGCCAGCTCAGAGCCTGGAGCCTATTTCAGAGTCTGTATCTCCCTCTCTCTCTGACCCTCCCCTGCTCACGCTCTCTCTCTCTCTCCTAGAAATAAAATAAAAAAATAAATAAAAATAAAAATGCATTCCTAAGTTACTTTAACTTTAATAAAAATAATAAAGACAAATTGATAACTCATACAGAGATATACATACACACACACAGCCAAATATTTTTATTTTATTGTAACTGTCTATATGTGAAGTCAAAATTAAGTTGTAATTTCTGAAATACATACTTTGAGGATATATTGTCTACTTAATTTTTATCTCCCAAATGAACATTATTTTAAAAATCCTTGAACAGTTACAAAGTATTGTAGTTGATTAGCAAATGCTCTCTTTCTCTCAAAAATAAACATTAAGGAGGGGCACCTGNCTCTCCTAGAAATAAATAAAACATTAAAAAATTTTAAAAAAATAAACATTAAGGAAACTTATGAAAAAAGATCAACATGCCGGACACCTAGAGAAAACAATACAAAAGCCTCAATGAGAAATAGCTCTGGATTTAAAAGCATGATACACGGAAGGTTCCTTCCCCCAGGACAAACCTCTGC
>NW_027528864.1:73115-73311 GCF_008692635.1 Crocuta crocuta | reverse complement strand
TATAGAAATCATCCCATAACTTTTTAAATAAATTTTAATTTTATTTTTAATAAAAATATCAAAATTGAGAAGATAGGCAAATAGATTATGGATAGGAAATATCTGTCAAAGCCAATGATCCAAAGGAGATCTTTTGTATAGTCCATGTAGTCATTTTGCAGTGAAATGCAGAAGGGAATAAGTAAACTGTGGAAGG
>NW_027528864.1:70900-72599 GCF_008692635.1 Crocuta crocuta | reverse complement strand
AAAGATGAAAGAAGATACTTGCATTTTTTTCCTGGCACTAAAATATATATCAAAGGAAGAAGAAAAAAATTTTAATAACATGTAACAATATACATCATGTAATGAAAGAGATACTGTTAAATCAGAGCTTAATTTGAATAGGAAAATATATCTGTTCTAAAGGAAAAATACATAAATTGCATGGCATTTCATATGTAATACTGAATACAAATTTTAAGATTTTAACTTTTTGAGTGTAGAATATTTAAACACGTAATTAAATGGTAATAATAAATAAAACTATATAATGCTCATAATGTGTCAGTGCTTTAATTAAATCATGTAATTCTCACTCAGAAAAAAAAATGTAAAGAATATCAGAAGGCCTAAGATCCAGGTGATAAAAACAGAGAAAAAAATATACAAATAAATTAATGAGTAGAGTAATAGATAAAATAACCCAGGATTAAGAAAGAAATCAACGGTGACAAGTCTGGGGAGGCAGTTTTAAGTAGAATTTTAAAAATTAAAACAATGTAGTAATAAAACAAAACAGTACATGTAACAGTGAATAAGGTGATGGAAGGAGTCTTGGGGAAAATAAAAAGACAAAACAAAAGTCAATCACTAATAGCTGTTTAGGGATCCAAATATCTGATTTCATTCTCATTCACTCCAAAG
The DNA here is from genome assembly GCF_008692635.1 of Crocuta crocuta. Lineage (NCBI taxonomy): Eukaryota > Metazoa > Chordata > Mammalia > Carnivora > Hyaenidae > Crocuta > Crocuta crocuta. The sequence goes on along the minus strand of NW_027528864.1, from coordinate 71,939 downwards.
GTTACAATTCCCAATTTGGTTACTAGCAGCTTATTTTCAGAAACCCATTTAAGAATGCTTTTTCACTGTCTATACCATATTCAGTGTTCATTATCCCAATTTCTACAAATTGTTTTTCAGATAAAAAACAATATCTGAAGGTGGATACAACCTTGACCACTGACATCTATCCTGAATAAAAACTGTCATTAGCTTAAGCTACTTAGATAAAAAGCACTAACATCTCCTTCCTGGTGGGCTTATCAGGATGAAGGACAGTTTCCCTAGGATTTTTCTCTTTACCTTCTTTTACCAGTAAAATGTTGGTATATTTTAAAAGCTACACTATATTTTAGAGTGGCAAGTTCAGCCTGACTTCCCTATGATTTTTCACTTCACCTTCTTTTAATAGTAAAATGTTGCTATATTTTAAAAGCTACTCTATATTTTAGAGTGGCAANAGTTGCCATTTCAGTCTGATTTTAATATATATTTTTGTCTTTTTGTTTCACTTACTCAGGTTGACTGGCCCTTAAAAACAAATACTCACTGGAGTAAGCTCAAAGATTACATTTGGTCAACAATTTTAATATCAAAAATCCAGATGCCAATATCCATTTAGTATCACTTTGGCAAAGGAAATGAGTAAGAACAAACTGAATGTATCAAAAGATCTTTGGTAAGAAGTTAGAATATTTTAAACAACATAAAGTTATTGTGACACAGTATAAAGCTCTGCTCTTCTAATATTTCTTTGTATATCAAGTAGTCTCTACTGATTTTTAAAACAGCTAGATGTGCACTGGGAGTGCAGCTAAAGATGGGACTATGCAAATGCTACCACAATACCTTAACAGAAATGCTTGAGTGGTAGCAGGGCATCTTTTCAATTTCAGAATTTTTTCAGATATTAGAAAGGCAATATGGGAGTATAAAACAAATATCATATAATACTTCCATTGGGATCTGGAGTAGCAACCTCTAATCAAATACATTATGAAACATGCAATGAAACATGATTATTCACACTTAATGGATAAATAAATAATACCTCACATTT
>NW_027528864.1:70075-70675 GCF_008692635.1 Crocuta crocuta | reverse complement strand
TGTTTGAATCCAAGGTTAATTATGAAACATTTTAGATTTTCAAAAAAATTTTAAAAAATCTAAATTGTGAATAAGGGACTGTGGATCTGTATACAAAGTCTGACTTTGCACTGGGAATGTCCCTAGCCAAGAAAAACAAGAAAGTCAATAATACCAATTTCTATTTATACATCCAAAGCCAGAGCTTTGTTTACAATCTCTGTGACAAATATTTGTTTAAATTTTTATAATTACATTTGAATTTCACTGATAGAACCCATGCACACAGTCAACACTTTTATATTGAAATTTTACCTGAGACTACAATCACTCAAATAAACTTATCATAATTATAATTCACTGTATTTCAAAAACTCTCTAGTGTTTACAAACTATGATTATATACATTATCTCATAAGTTTGAAAGGTAAGGTAGCTGTTAAATATCATTTCATGGATGAGAAAATACATTCATAAGGATAAACGGTTGCTATTTATCTACTGTCCAATGTTGTTTTATCAGGGTCTTTTTGTGACCAATATAAATGATCAGTGCTGAATACATGTATAGAAAAAAAACATTGTAGGTAGGTCAAGAAGTTATAAAACTATGACAGAATG
>NW_027528864.1:66446-69995 GCF_008692635.1 Crocuta crocuta | reverse complement strand
TAAGATCCAATGCAAGGCCTCTCAGAGATGCCTTCCCCTAGTTAAAGATACAGATTTGTACCTGGCTTTTGAGACATACTTCATTATACTCACAGCAAAAAATGTAACCAGAACCCTGATTCATTAATTTGTTAATCAGTCTTTCCAGTATAGACATATTTAAGTGGTACTATTTGAAACACCTAGTATCTATTAGTAAAGAATACAAAGATATTCATCATGCTTTGCTTTTGCCACAAGTCATGTCCTGCAGCTGAATTTCATCTCATAAAAAAATCACACTCAGAAATAAAAATGAAGGGTTATTAAGCATAAGATCTAAGAGTTATAAAAGATCTAAAAGGCCATCTGGTGCAATCATCCAACCAATTCCTGAATTCTCCATGCAATATAGGCCTGCCTAACATGCATACAAATCCAACCCTAAATATTTTCCATTGACAAGTAACAAACTCTAAAGCAACCCATTCCAGCTTGGGATAGTTCTGTCAGAAAGTTCTTATGCTGAACTGAAATATGTCTTTCTGTTACTTTTTTTTTTAAAAGGTTATGTTTATTTATTATTTGAGACAGAGAAAAACAGAGCATGAGTAGGGGAGGGGCAGAGAGAGAGAGGGAGACACAGAATCAGAAGCAGGCTCCAGGCTCTGAGCTACTAACACAGAGCCCGACACGGGGCTCGAACCCACTAACCGCGAGATAATAACCTGAGCTGACTGAGCCACCCAAGCGCCCCCTTTTCTGTTACTTTTACCTACTAGTTCTAGTTCTACTGCTTACGTGGACAAACAAGAAGTTATCCTTCATTACTACGAACATTCTTCAACTATATGAAGACTGTTTAGTTCTCCATTGGGGTATCTTTCCTCTAGGCAAATAAATAACCTAATTCTACAACTTGCTTTATATTGTATGGCTTTGAATCTCCTTAACATACTGATTATAATATCCTAAACATGCTCCATTTCTCCTGTTTTCTGGTATGTATTCAACAGGTTTTACTAAGGTACTCTCATATGTCTAGAGACCTCTTTAAAAGTACAGCAAACATTACTGAGATTCTTGTTTTTTTTTCTTTTTTCTTTTATAATTTTTAATGTTTTTATTTATTTCTGAGAGAGAGACAGTGTAAACAGGGGAGGGTCAGAGAGAGAGGGAGACACAGAATCCAAAACAAGCTCCAGGCTCTGAGACAGCACAGAGCCCGACGCAAGCCTCGAACCCACAAGCCATGAGATCATGACCTGAGCCGAAGTCGGTCGCTTAACCAACTGAGCCCCAGGAGCCTCCAGAGATTCTTGTTTTAAATTATGCATTTTACTATACATTATTACCTTATTGTTAACCACTGTATTCTTTTTAAAAAAATTTTTAAATGTCTTATTTATTTCTGAGAGAGAGAGCGTGAGCAGGGAAGGGTCAGAGAGAGAGGGAGATACAGAATGTGAAGCAGGATCTAGACTCTGAGCTAGCTGTCAGCACAGAGCCCGATGCGGGGCTCGAACCCATGAACCTGAGCTGAAGTTGGACGCTTAACTGACTGAGCCACCCAGGTGCCCCTCACTGTCTTCTATTATTAAGAGAGGAAGTGTTTCACTGGTAAAAAGGTATTTAAGAAAAAGCTGCTGGTAGGAAATTTAAACAAACAAAATAACATGTTTTAAGTGGTAATTTGTAATGTAAAACAAGTTAAGTCTTTGGGTGTTATACCTTAATTCAATTTTATAACTTAAAAGTTCTAATTGCCAAAAAGTTCAACTGTGTAACAGTTAGTGAAGTTTTTAGACAATGTGACTTATTGATAAAGATATTAAAATTCTATTAGGTAAGCCTAAAATGTCTTAGTAAGCATAAGTGTGAAAGAAATTTAAGTGTTTATGTTGTAAAGAGGGAGAAAAGGAAAATCAAGTTGTCTCTGATATGAGAGGTATATTTTAAGAGAGGGAAAAACATAGAAAGAATATAGACTGGGACCTGTAAGTCTACAAATACAGCTAAGCTGGCTGAGTTGTAGTTAATTCCCAATTTAGAATTAATCTCAATGAAAGAAGGTAGGTGGAACATAAATAACAAACAATTATGAAAGAAAATTAATTGACCTTTTCACTACGAGATGCCTTATAAGGTAGGTAGTATAGTAGGCCACCAATACTCAAACATGTATGGCCTCAGGACATCATTATACTCTTAAGAGTTGAGAAATCCAAGAGAGTTTGTTTATGTGGATTATATTTATCCAGATTTACCCATCAGAATTGAAAACCGATAAATGAAAAAAAATTCCGATTTTCACTTGCAAGTTTACATTTGTTCTTTGGCAATGAATACTGACAGTTACCTTGCCTGAAGTGAGAGACTCACTTTCTTCACTTTTGAAAAACTGTCTGCCAAATACGCAGGACAGAATAACCAAAATTTGTCAGTAGTTCTTTCAAGTAAAAATGGTGTTCCGTGTAAAAAAGTGGCTAGGAAAGTCTCACAATTCAAATGATCTTATAAGTCCTTTTGCTGGAGACAGCCATCATACTTGGTATGAGGAAGAAGCGCTTTCTGCCCTCTTTCTATTCTGTTTTATAGATTATTAAAGAGATATATACTCAAGGGTCTAGATCTAATAAAGTTAGTAATTTTAGTGATTCATCAAGGACATTAAATAAAGTTGGCTTTTACCCCTCTGAGTGTAGTGTGGTAAAGAATATAAATGATGGCTACGATAGCTTTGTACCAGTGCTTTGATTCATGCTAAAGTGTTAGTACTTTCACTCATCATTGCTTTTGCATCATTGTGCAAATGTCAACATAGTGTATAATGAAAATAATGTCTTAGTTTTATGAAAACAGTTTTGATCTCATGGATTCACAGAAAGGTCTCAGGGACTCCTAGGATCCTTGGACTACACACTGAGAACTGCTATGAAAGACTACACCTAAGAGCATTAAATTTCTCATTCATATTTATTTGAAGCCATAGCTTAATTGAGGTTACTATATATTGTCTTAAATTTTTAATGTTTATTTTTGAGAGAGAGAGAAAGAGAGAGAGAGAAATGAGTGGGAGAGGGGCAGAGAGAGAGGGAGACATAGAATCTGAAGCAGGTTCCAGGCTCTGAAATGTTAGCACAGAGCCTGACACAGGGCTTGAACTAATGAACCACAACATCATGACCTGAGCTGAAGTCAAATGCTTTAATCAACTGAGCCACCCAGGTACCCCTTACTGTATGTTTTCTTAATGAAATTGTAAATAATTTTATTTGAATGAAACATTTTTGCTGTTGTTCCTATGAGAAAAGGGGAACTACAATCTAGTGACTATTTTCTATTCTCAAATTCATCAATACTTGAGGACCATATGGTCCTCTACTGCCACTTGGATACAGAAAACTCACATACAAGAGAGGGCAAAAATAAATGGAAAATATTTAGTAAATATAAAATAGTTCATGGTGTATTGTGATAATTTAAAATGAAACAATTAGAAAACTCTATAATACTCAAATAATAATTTTAAATAAGTTTTGTTTTTATAAATAAAAAAATGCTGCAGGG
>NW_027528864.1:65739-66275 GCF_008692635.1 Crocuta crocuta | reverse complement strand
GTCAGAGTAGTAGGAGGAGTAGGAGGACCCCAGGCTTCTTGCCTCCTCCAGCACAGCTAGATAAATATCAAACCATTTTGAATACCCAAGAAATCAATCTTAAGACTGGCAGAACAAACTACACAACTAGAGGGAGAGAGGGGGCCACATCGTGGAAGGTAGGAAGTGCAGAGATGTAATTTGGGGCCTGCAGAGCCCTGGTTGCAGAGAGAGAGAGAGAGAGAGAGCCCAATCAAGAAACAGACTCAATTCGGGGCGCCTGGGTGGCTTAGTCGGTNTGACTAAAGAGGTTGGTTAAGTGGCCAACTCTTGATCTTGGCTCAGGTCATGATCTCAAGGTTCGTGAGTTTGAGCCCGTCATCGGGCTCTGTGCTGACAGTGGGGAGCATGCTTGGAATTCTGTCTCTCTTTCTCTCTGCCCCTCCTCTGATTGCTTTCACTTTCTCTGTCTCAAAATAAATAAACTTAAAAAATAGAAATAAAATAAAAACTTAAAAAGCCCCCCAAATATATATATATATAATATATAAAATATA
>NW_027528864.1:65058-65648 GCF_008692635.1 Crocuta crocuta | reverse complement strand
CCAAGCTACAACTCAATTCTTCTGTCTCATAGTTGCTCTTTTTCTAAAAGACATAAATTTGATAATAAAACTGGTTTGGTAAGTATACTTATTCTTATATTGATTATCAGTATACATATATGCATGTATAAGCACAACAAACATATAGAAACCTTTACATACAAGTTCTTTATCACTGATGATTTAATATCTACTTTAATGATCCTTCTACCAATATCCTTGCCTCTCAGTATCTGGCCCTCTTCACAAAAGATCTTGTTTTCTTTCTGGTGAAGGACATTTATTTTCACAGTCATACCCTAGACATAACTGCAACCCTCTACTATCTCAGTGTCAAAAATTCTATTCTCTGATCATCNTATTGGTCAGTCATAATCAGTACTTTATATATACCCTCAGTTACCCTACCTCTCCCTCACTGCCTCATACTTACTTGGTAAACAACACTGTTTTAAAGCCAGCTCTCTGCCTATTCCTTGCCTGAACTTATGCAAGTGAGCATATATTGAAAAAGACACAAAACTGTTCTGACAAGTCTCATCTTAAAATTAATTAACCACGAATTTGAGTAAAATTATAATGTTGCCAGC
>NW_027528864.1:57355-64840 GCF_008692635.1 Crocuta crocuta | reverse complement strand
TAGTTAATTCTCTCTTACCCTTTCCTAGACAACTATATATACTTTCTTCTTTCTTAAATCTTTAACACCTTCTCCCCAGTTGTCATGCTTATCAGAACACCTTGTTTGCCATCACAATGAGAAAACAGAAACAAAAAATAAATTTTATAAGCATCTACAACTGACTTTTATACTCATTTATATCTGTATCTGTGCCTATGTATGCTACCTTTTCTCCTGTTAAGAATGAATGATTGGGCACACATTGGGCAAACCCCACCACCTCAGTATCATATCCCATCCTTTCCAATACTCCAATCCTCCTTCATGGAACATCACTCTTTCCCACTTGACTATAATCATTCTCATCAACACAACATCTTCCTTAGTGTTAATATGCCTAATTTCCATGAAGTAAACCTATTACTATTTTTAACCCCCCCCCCAAATATTACTGTTATTTCTTGCAGGGTAAATAAAACTTCTCATGACTCTTCTCTATGTATTTATCATCCCATTTCTCTTCTTCCCTTTACAGAAATACATTTTTTAAAGTAAGTTGTATGGGGACGCCTGGGTGGCTCAGTTGGTTAAACATCTGGCTACAGCTCAGGTCATGATCCCATGGTTCATGGGTTCGAGCCCCATGTCAGGCTCTGTGCTGACAGCCAGCTCAGAGTCTGCAGCCTGTTTCCGATTCTGTGTCTCTCTCTCTCTCTGACCCTCCTCTGCTCACACTGTATCTCTCTCACTCTCAGAAATAAATTAAAAAAAAAAACATACACACAAAAATTAAAAAAAAAAGTAAGTTGTATATGTGTCTTATCTCCACTTAATTTCCTCACACCACTCCACTAAAACATTCTCCAATGATGTTGAAGTTGTTAAATACAATACTCATTTTGTAAGGCCACATCTTACTGAACCTACCTAGCAGCATTTGGTACACTTGATCCCTTTGTCTTTTTAATTTAATTATTTATTTAATTATTTAATTAATTAATTAATTAATTAATTATTTTTGAGCGAGAGACAGTGCAAGCTGGGGAGGGGCAGAAAGAGATGGAGACACAGAATGTGAAGCAGGCTCCAGGCTCTTATCTGTCAGGACAGAGCCTGATGCAGGGCTTGAACTCACAGACCACAAGATCATGACTTGTACTGAAGTTGGAGGCTCAACCAACCGAGCCACCCAGGTGCCCTGATCCCTCTGTATTTTTAAAACATTGAGGAGGGCACTTGTTTGGATGAGCATTGGGTGTTGTATGTAAGTGATGAATCATGGGACTCTATCCCCTAAACCAAGAACACACTGTATACACTGTATGTTAGCCAATTTGACAATAAATTATATTTAAGAAAAAAACAACAACACTTTTTGCTTGTTTTCCACAATCCCACACTTATCTGGTTTTCCATTGTCTCTTTGGCCACTCCTTTTCATTCTTTTGTTCTTTTTCATTTCTTTAAATTTGGATTGAGTTAATCTCTAGGAATTTTTTAAAGATACATTTATTACTTGAGCAATCTTATCAGTTTCATCGTTTTATATATTATCTATATGATTATGTCTCCTCAATGTAAATCTCCAGGCTGAAACTCTACCTTGAATTCCAGATTCATATATCTAACTGCTTACTTGGCTTATTCAATCTGACGTTGAACACACTTCTCAAATTAATGTTTCCAATATTGAATTCATGACAGTATTCAAAACCACAAACATATCCCCATGCAAGGTTTCACACATCTCACTAACTGTGACATCATGGGCTCATTACTTTTAGCACACCTAAATCTAACGTGTCAACAAGAGCTATGAGCTCCACCTTCGAAATATAACCAGATGTCAAACCAACTCTTAACACCCCACTGTCCCCAATCTGGTCTAAGCAAATCATTATTTCTTGCCTGAATTATTGCAAGAGCCTTCTAACTGGTCTCCTTCCTTCTACCCTTACTTTCTTGCAATTTTTTTCAATATAGAACCCAGAATAAAACATTAACAATAGAGGTCTGATTATGTCCCTTTTCTACTCAAAACCCTCTAATGATTTCCTGTTTCACTCAGCATAAACCATAAGCTCTTATATAAAAGAGAAAAGTCTAGAACTCTTTCAAGTGGTAAGAGACCTACTGGAATTCTCAGTTTGGAAGGGGTTATAAACACAGTCTACACTCGTCCTTCACCTTGAAATCACAGACTAGTGTTCAGGCACCCTAACCAGCATGCCAACTCAGTGAGCTCTAGGCTCTTAACCCACACCAGTACCAGCTATTCTACCATGGCAGCTACAGGTTGTGTACACCAGGGCGCCCCTGGTTAGTGCTCACTACAGCTCCAGCCTTTGTGCCAAGGTGACACAAGTACAAGGTGCCCTGGAACACTCCAGGCCCATACCATTTTGGTTTCAGATAGCTCATTAGGGCACCACTGCTGCAAAATGGTCCAGTATCTCCCAGCTGACGTCTGCTTCAGATCCAGCCAACCCACCACGGTGCTCCCTGTGTAAAGCACCCAGGAACACCCCGACCCATGCCAACTCTGGATCCAGTTGCCCAGGCATAACACCTCCTCCACTGACCACCCTGGTTTGCACTCACTTTGTTTCAGCTGTCCCACCAGGGTGCCCTCAGTGTGGAGAGCTTTATGACACTCCAGCCTGAAACCACTTCAGTTTCAGCTATTCTGCCAGGGCACATTGCATGGAGAGCTCAGGAACCACAATGGCCCATCCTCACTTTCCCTGTCCTGCCAGGGTGCCCCCTGTGCAGAACACCCCAGGAACTCCCAGCCTATATCCCGCTTCAGCTACACTGGCACTCTAGGGCACACTCTATATGGAGAATTCTAGAATAATCTAGTTTACACCCATTTCAGCTTTGGCTTCCTGCCAAGGTGCTTTCTGAACATAGAATCCTACGACCCCTCACCCTCACCCAGCTTGTATCCATTTTAGCTTTACCTAACCTGCAAGAAAGCCTTCTATACAAAGATCCCAGAGGATGTCCTCCAGCCGCATACTATTTCAGCTCCAGCTGCCCCCCTCTCCCAGGGAACCCCCACTGTGAGCACCACAGGATCCTCTGACTTATACCCACATCAGCTTCAGCTGTCCTGCCAGGGTACCCCCGATATGTAGAACACCAAGACCCTTGGCCTCCACCCACTACAGCTTTAGCTGTCCTGTCAAAGTGTTCAATATGCTGAAAGCCCCAGGAACTACTGGCCCACACTGATCTCAATTCCAGCTTACCTGCTAGGGCACCCTCTGCACACAGAGCCCCAGGATGTCCCATATAACCTCCACTTTGGCTCCAGCTATCTTGACAAAGTGCATTCTATGTGTAGAGCCTCAGGACACACTGGCTTGCATCCACGTCAGCTTCAGCTGTCCTGCCAGGACATCCACTGCATGCAGAGGCCAGGAACTGCACTGATTTGCACCCACTTCAGCTTTATCTCTCCTGCAGGAGGCCCATTATGTGGAGAGCCCTGGGAATCTCAGCCCATACCAGACACAGATCTAGCCAGCCAGAAAATGTCACCAAGCACACAAAGTCTACATAGGGGACAACCATAACAAAGACAATTCCTTTAAGTTTAGATAAGTAGCTGTTTTAGCTAATATGTAATAATTTAAAAAACAGAAAGTCAAGCAAAATGGGGAGGAAACAGGAAAGCATTCCCCCAAAAAAAATGAGATGAACTTCAGAAAAAAAAAAACACTAAATGAAATGGAAATACACAATACGCCTGATAAAGAATTTAAAGTAGAATTAATGACTATTTTCCTCAAACTATTCTAAAATAAAATAGAAGAGGAACAAAGCTTCCAAATATATTCTACAAGGCCAGCATTACCCTGATACCAAAACCATACAACGATACCACAGAAAAAGAAAACTACAGGCCAATGTCCCTGATGAGCATAGATGCATAAACTTCTCAGTTAAATACTACACACATACAAACCACATACAACATCAGTAAAATACAAACCACATACAACATCGAAAAGACCATTCAGCAAGATTAGGTGGGATCACCTGGGATCACCTGGGATGCAAAGGTGGTTCAAAATTTGCAAATCGAACAATGTGATACACCACATTATTAAAAATCATAAAATCATCTCAATAGATACAGAAATAGGTAAGATTCAACATCCATACATGTGAAAACTCAACAAAATGGGGTTAGAGGGAACATACCTCAACATAATAAAGTCCATATATGGAAAACAGAGCTAACATCATACTCAATGGTGAAAAACTGAAAGCTTTCCCTCTAAGGTCAGGAATAAGACAAGGATGTCCACTCTTAGCATTTTTATTCAATAAAGTACTAGAAGCCTAGCCACAGCAATCAGACAAGAAAGGAAATAAGAGGCATCTATATTGGTAAAAAATAAATTAAAATATCTCTATTTGCAGAAGCCATGATATTATACATTCAGAATTCTAAAGATTCCACCAACAACTACTGGAAACAAATTCAATAAAATAGCAGGATTTGAACTCAGTAATAAGTAGTATTTCTATACACTAAAAAATGAAGTCAGAAAAAAAAGAAATTTAGAAACATTTACAACTGCAACAAAAAGAATTAAATATCTAGGAATAAACTTAACTAAGGAACTGAAAGACATGTACTCTGAAAACTATAAAACATTCATGAAAAAAACTGAAGATCACACAAAAGAAAATATATTCCATGTTCATGGATTGGAAGAATTAATATTATCAAAATGTCCATATTACCCACAGGAATCTTGAGATTCAATGTGATCCCTATCAAAATACCAACATCATTTTTCACAAAACTAGAACAAATAATACCAAAATTTGTATGGAACTATAGAAGGCCCTGGATAGCCAAGGCAATCCCGAGAAAGAACAAAGTTGGAGGTATCACAATCCCAGATTTCAAGATATACTACAAAGCTATGATAATCAAAACAGTATGGTGCTGACACAAAAATAGACCCATATATCAAAGGAACAGAATAGAGAGTCCAGAAGTAAACCCACATTTCATTTATATGGTCAGTCAAACTATGACAAAGGAGGCAAGAATATATAATGAAGAAAAGACAATCTTTTAAATAAATTGTACTGGGAAAAGTGGATAATAAACACAAAATAAACAAAATGGATTAAAGACCTAAATGTGATGCCTGAAGAAACAGAAATCCTAGAAGACAACATAATCAATGTCTCTAACATTAGCCATAACAACATTCTATATACGTCTCCTAAGGGAAAGGAAATAAAAGCAAAGATAAAATATTGGAACAATATCAAAATAAAAATCTTTTGCATGGCAAATGAAATGATCAACAAAATTTCAAAAGCCTAGTGCATAGAAGATGATTTTAAATGATCAATCCAATAAGAGGTTGATATACATAATATATTTTAAAAAGGTATACAACTCAACACACACAAACACAAAACAACAGCAACAACAACAACAACAACAACAACAACAAAATCTGATTAAAAAATGGGCAGAAGCCCCTGGCTGGCTTAGTAAGAAGAGTGTGCAACTCTTGATCTTGGGGTTGTGGGTTTGAGCCCCATGTTGGATGTAGAGATTACTTAAAAATAAAATTTTAAAAAAATGGGGGGAGGACCTAAATAGACATTTGTCCAAAGAAGGCATAGATGGCCAACAGACACATAAAGAATTGCTCAACATCACATATCATCAGGGAAATGCAATTCAAAACCACAATGAGATATCACCACACTTGTTAGAATGGCTAAAATCAAGAAGAAATAAATAATGTTGGCAAAGGTGTGTGTGTGGGGGGGAGAAGGAACCCTTGTAAACTGTTGGTGGGAATGTAAATTGATACAGCCACTGTTGAAAACAGTATGGAAGTTCTTCCAAAAATTAAAAAGAGAAATACTATATGATCCAAAAATTCCATTATTGGATATTTACCAAAAGAACACAAAGACACTAACTTGCAAAGATATATGCACCCCTATGTTTATTACAGCATTATTTATAATAACTAAGTCATAGAAACAACCTATGTATCCATAAATATATAAATGGATAAAGAAAATGTAATACACATGTACACACTAAAATATTAGCCATAAAAATGTATGAGATCAGTCCATTTGAGATGACATGGATAGACTTAGAGGGTATTATGCTAAGTGAAATAAGTAAGACTGAGAAAGGCAAGGGGCTCAGTCAGTCAAACATCTGACTCTTTTTTTTTTTAAATATTTTTATTTATTTCTAGGAGAGAGAGAGAGAGACAGCGTGAGAAGGGGAGGGTCAGAGAGAGAGGGAGATACAGACTCTGAAACAGGCTCCAGGCTCTGAGCTGGCAGTCAGCACAGAGCCCGACACAGGGCTCGAACCCATGAACCGCGAGATCATGACCTAAGCACAAGTCGGACGCTTAACCGACTAAGCCACCCAGGCGCCCCTCAAACTTCTGACTCTTGATTTCAGCTCAGGTCATGATCTCATGGTCATGAGATCAAGCCCCATGTTGGGTTCCATGCTGAGTTGGAGTCTGGTTGGTATTCTCTCTTTCCCTCTCTCACTGCCCCTCTCCTGTTCACACACAAAAACATACACTCCCCCCCTCTCTTTCTCTCAAAATAAATAAATAAACATTTAAAAAATTAGAAAAAAGACTAAAACAAATACTATATGATTCCATTCATAAATGGAGTCTGAAAATGAATAAACAAAGAAAAAGCAGAATCAGACTTAAAATACAAAAAACTGATGGTTGCCAGAGAGGGGGAACTGTGAGGATGAGCAAAATGGGTGAAGGGGAATGGGAGCTACAGGCCTCCAGTTATTGAATAACTCATGGGAATACAAAGTAGAGCATAAACAATATAGTTAATAATATTGCAGTTGTAATGTAATGGAATATACGGTAGCCATATTTGTGGTGAACACAGCATAATATATAAACCCATAAATCACCAGGTTGTACACCTGTAATTAACGTAAATTTGGGTGTCAAGTATTATCAAATAAAATAAAGGGAGACAAAAAAAGAACACACTTATCTTGATGAGCACTGACTAATGAATTGTAGAATCATTATATTGTACAACTGATACTAATACAACACTGCATTTTAATTATACTTGAATGAATGAACAAAGTAATTATTATAAACATGCTCACTAGGCTGCAGAGAAGAGTGGAAGGATTTAGTGAGACCTTCAATAAAAAGATAGAAAACATAAAAAAGACACAAACAGAGTTGAATACAAGAACTAAAATAAAAAAAATACACTAGAGAGAATCAACAGTAATTTAGTAGACACAGAAAATCATATCAGTGATTTGAAAGACGAGTTAATATAAAGCACCCATTTTGAACAGCAAAATAAGTAAAGAAATTTTTAAAAATGAAGGTAGGTGAAGGGATATCTTGCACAACATCATGCAAACAAACATTTGCATTATAAAGATCTCAAAAGAAGAAGACAGTGAAAGGGGTGGAAAACTTA
>NW_027528864.1:55612-57249 GCF_008692635.1 Crocuta crocuta | reverse complement strand
AGAAAACTTATCTGAAGAAATAATAGCTGAAAACTTTCCTAACCTATGGAAGGGAATAGACATTGAAGAAGCACAGAGAGTTCCAAACAAGATGAACCCAAGAAGGTCTACACTATGACACACAATAATTAAAATGACAAAGTTTAAAGATGAAGAGTTTTAAAAGCAGAAAGAGAGAAGTAAAAAGTTACATACAAAGGAAACCCTCTAAAGTTATCAGCTGATTTTTAAGCTGAAATTGTGCAGGCCAGAAGGAAGCGGCACAATATATTCAAAATGCTGAAAGGAGGAAAAAAAAAAACCCACTACAACCAAGAATACTCTATCCATCAAAGTTATCATTTCTATTTTCAAAATTTTAACGTTTATTTATTATTGACAGACAGAGAGAGACAGAGCATGAGCATGGGAGAGGCAAAGAGAAAGACACACAGAATCAGAAACAGGTTCCAGGCTCTGAGCTGTCAGTACAGAGCCCAATGCAGGGCTTGAACTCACAAACCATGAGATCATGACCTGAGCCGAAGTTGGATGCTTAACCGACTGAGCGACCCAGGCCCCCCTAAAGGACTTCCTTAATTGGAAAAGAAATGACCATAATCAGACACAGGAAGGTTATGAATAAAAAGATATAAAATATGACAGTATATACATAAAGTGTGGAAGAGGGGTTTAAAACGAAATTTTAAACAGAATATGTTTGAATTTAAATAAATATCAACTTAATATAGTCTGATGTACTAAGAATGTTATCTATGAATCTCGTAGTAACCACAAACCCCAAACCACTAATATGTATACAAAAACCAAAGCCAAACAAAGCCAAACATAACGCTACAGAAACTCATCAATCACAAAGAAGGAAAGAGAAGAAATAGAGAACTACAAAAACAACCAGGAAACAATTAACAAAATGGCATTAAATATAGACCTATCAGTAATTTCTTAAAATGTAAAAGGTCTATGTGGGGCCTGGGTGGCTCAGTCGGTTGAGTGTCCGACTTCGGCTCAGGTCATGATCTCATGGTTCGTGGGTTCGAGCCCTACATCGGGCTTTCTGCTGACAGCTAGCTCAGAGCCTGGATCCTGCTTTGGATTCTGTGTCCCCCTCTCTCTCTGGCCCTCCCCTGCTCATGCCGTCTCTCTCTCTCTCTCTCAGAAATAAATAAAACATTTAAAAAAATTTTTTAAATATATAAATGGTCTAAATTCTGCAATCAAAGTGGAGGAATAAGTTGCAAAAAAAAAAAGACCCATCTATATACTGCGTATAGGAGATTCACTTCATACCAACAGACATATACAGACTAAAAGTGAAGGGATGGAAAAATATTTACCATGAAAAAGGAAGCAAAAAAGGAACCAAGTTACCAATACTTACATCAGATGAAACAGACTTTAAAACAAAGATGTGATAAGAAAGGTATTGATTAGTGATGAAGGGATCAATCAATCCAAAAAGNACCTAACATAGGGGCACCTAAATACATAAAGCAAATATTAATGGATATAAAGAGAAAAATTGAAGGTGATGTAATAATAAAGGATTTAAATTCATACAATGCATCTTTTCTGACTACAACAGTATGAAACTACGAATTTTTCATAAGGGAAAGACTGGGAAAAAACCCCCCCAA
>NW_027528864.1:54456-55473 GCF_008692635.1 Crocuta crocuta | reverse complement strand
TGCAATAAATTCTAACAGGAAAATATAATTACCAATATATACCTTATTCAAGAAAGAAGAAAAAACTCAAATAAACAATCTAATTTGACATGTAATGGAACTAGGAAAAGAAGAACAAATAAAGTCCAACATAAGTAGAAGGAAGGAAATGATAAAGATCAGAGTGAAAATAAATGACAGAGACTAAAAAACAATAGGAAAAACTTCAGTAAAACCAAGAATAGGCTCTTTGAAATGATTAACAATACTGACCAACCTTTATCCAGCCCCAAAAAGAAAAAAAAAAAGATTAAAAAACTCAATAAATAAAATCAGAAATGAAAGAGGACTAGAAAAAACTGACACTACAGCAATAAAGGGACTTTAAGAATACAATAAAACACCCCTGTCGTGTTCCTGATGTCAGAGGGAAAGCTCTCAGTTTTTCCCCACTGAGGATGATGCTGGCTGAGGGCTTCTCATAGATGGCATTTATGTTGCTTAAGTTCCTTCTATCCCAACTTTCTCGAGGGTCTTTATTATGAAGGGATGCTGTATTTTGTCAAATGCTTTTTCTGCATCTATCGACAGGATCATATGATTTTATCTCTTCTTTTATTAATGTGATGTATCACAGTGATTGATTTGCAAATATTGAACCAGCCCTATAACCCAGGAATGAAACCCACTTGAACATATTGGATAATTCTTTTTATGTGCTGTTGAATTCGATTTGCAAGTATCTTGTTGAGGATTGTTGCATCCTTATTCATCAAGGATATTGGACTGTAGTTCTCTTTTTTTGCTGAGTCTCTGTCTGGCTTGGGAATCCAAGTGATGCTGGCTTCATAAAAGGAGTCCANAGACAACAAAAGGAAATTAAAAGCATCAGAATTGGCAAAGAAGACGTCAAAACCTCACTTCTCACAGACGACATGATACTCTACATAGAAAACCCGACAGACTCCACCAGAAGCCTACTAGAAACGATCCATGAATTTAGCAAAGTTGCAGGATACAAAATCAACGTACAAAAAT
>NW_027528864.1:52516-54444 GCF_008692635.1 Crocuta crocuta | reverse complement strand
TGAGCACTGGGTGTTATATGGAATCCAACTTGACAATAAACTATTAAAAATAAAGAAAATAAGGAAATTTAAAAAATAAATACTTTTCAAGCCTCCCCCCCCAAAAAAAGCTGACAATTTTAATCTCTATTCATCTCTGCATACAAATAAATATACATCTAAGTATTCACCTTTATATTCATGGCTGTTATATGTTTACTTTCCTGATTTATAGTTTCATAGTTCTTTGTAAATTAGCCTATTTAACTGGCACTGGATTAGCCTATTTAAGTCACACTTGCATATATGTCTTTCTAAGTTTAGCAACTGTAGAAGGAGAAGACTACAACTTCTTCTTTCCATGTTAAATCTGATTCTGGTCACTCCCCTATTCAGAATATTGAGTACAGGACCCAGATTGTGCCAAGTTTTAGTGGTGGAGGGCCAATAAACCAGAAAATTATCAGTTTTGCAAATGTCTACATAGGCTATATATTGCTTAACTATAAGGGATACCATTCACACAAACTAGGATGTAAATGAATGTTATCCTCTAAAGGTAACACAATACAGAAGCCCTGAATGTGGGACCTCTATGTCACATTCTTCCTGCTTCAAATCTAGATTAGGTTGACTTCCTAAAATAGGCTGACCAGATCTTTTTTCTTTCTTCCTTTTTATTTTCCTTATACTAAATCAATTACACTTTTCTCATTTTTGCTTCTGCCGAAGCCTAGCCATGGGGTGCTGGTCCAAATTTTTCCTATTTCAAGGGTAAAAGGGATCCACTCTCCCAGAAAGAAAGTGCAATATAAGTAAAATAAGATGAATAATAGAACATATATTTAAGAAGAGAAAAGGCAATAAATTCTACGTAGCCCTGGTTCAATGAGAGTATTTAAAAGCAACTAAAATTATTATGTTTTGTATCTTCTTTTTCAAAGAAGGCTAAAGAAGAAAAGGCAATTTAATATGAGGAACTTATTAAGAAAAGTAACCATCTATCATATGGTTAGTTATGGTTAGTATAGCTTCAGCTATTTTTTTTATTTTTGAGTGAGAGAGAGAGAGAGAGAGGAAGAGGGAGGTAGAGGGAAGAAGAGGGATATAAATATATATATATATATATGGAGAGAGAGAGAGAGAGAATAAGTGAGGGGCAGAGAGAGAGGCAGACAGAGGATTCAAAGCAGGTTCCTAGCTGTCAGTGCAGAGCCCAATGCAGGGCTTGAACTCATGAACCATGAGATCATGACCTGAGCTGAAGTTGGATGCTTAATTGACTGAGCCACCCAGGCACTCCATCAGCTAAATATTTAATACCTTGTACATCCATGTTATCATATATAGTAGTTAACATTTTTTTAGCAATTAGCATTTTAATGATAATTCTGAGATTCTGTGAAATCTTCAAATGTCTTCTGAATTATAGAAGATTAAGTTTAGAACAGTTATAGTGCTAAGTATATTTTTCCATAACGAATTACCCCTTGAAATGATAAGCCATAAGTGGTATCTGTGGCAACTTAAAGTTAACCATAATATTTCATTAAACAAAACATCTCACTGCCCAATATTCTAACTATATGAGATTTACTGCATAAAGNTTGTAGCTAATTTGATCAGAGAACAAATATAGGTCAATATATCTGACACGTGTGTCATTCTGTTGCTTTCTCTGCTTTTGTAGTTCACATGCTTGTCCTTGCTCATAAAGAGCTTATGAGTCAGTTGTATAATCCAAGAACACAGTAGATTCCACTCTAATAAACAGAATAAATACACGGTAGTTAACAAGCCCAATGGGCTCTTTTTACAAAAAGCCTAGTTTTTTAAAAATAAATGTTTGCAGGTATCTCAATATCTTTGGGGAAAAATTAAGTTCTCACAAAATAAATGTTATGTGTGGATTTTTCTAGGTTTTCTGTTTGTTTTCCAGGGCTCTAGAA
>NW_027528864.1:38840-52502 GCF_008692635.1 Crocuta crocuta | reverse complement strand
TCAAGACCTACTTTTATAAAATGTCAAAAAACTGCCTTGTATTTAATACTTTAAAAAGTATTTCTACTTTTTAAAACAGCAGTGAATTTAGATTGGGTATAAAAGATTATATGTTGGCAAATATATATTGTCTTTATAAAAATTTTTTTGTTAACATTTATTTATTATTGAGAAACAGAGAGAGACAGAGCATGAGCATGGGAGGGTCAGAGAGAGGGGGAGACACAACATCTGAAGCAGGCTCCAGGCTCTGAGCGGTCATGAGCAGTGAGATCATGGCCTGAGCCGAAGTTGGACACTCAACCGACTGAGCCACCCAGGCACCCCTATATTGGCAAATATTTAAAATAAAATCATTCATTAACCAAATGATTACAATATGGTAATTCAATGATTACTATGATTCAACAATGACCATGGGGGAATCATGTCTTTAGATTACTCCCAGCTTATTTTGTGACACATTTTTGTAACACATATTTTGTAACATAAAAATTATGATATTGATGGCAGTATTGTGACAGCACCAACCTCATTTTTATCATGAAATAAACATGTATTAATTAAGAGAAACCTAGTATTGAGCAACTATTGTTCCCAGGCATCATTCCAAGAACAAGTAGAGATGTTTTTCATATATTGATCATTTATCCAAGAGAAACTCTATGAGATAGATATTATTACTTCCATTTTACAATGTATAAAGGAAGACTCAGAAAGAAAAACTTGCACTAAAATAACAGTTAATGAGAGATCAGGGATTTAACCCAAGTTCATGGGAACACAAGTACCGATACTCTTCATTATGATCATGTGTTCTTTTCACCCAAGTTATCCTTATTAGTAGCTTTCTCTGAGCACCTGCTGCAACAAGCACCTGAGGAGCTTTAAAATATACTTAAGTTTAGGTCCCTTAGAAATGATTCTGATGGAATTGGCCTGGTCACAAACAAATTTCTAAAGGTTCCCAGCTGATTCTAATGTGCAGACAAGAGCGTGAATCACTAGTCTATGTGCTTATCTCATTTTCTAGACCCGATGTTTTGTGAGAAATACATCTTTCCTTTCATTCAAAAAGGATATTATACAAGGGGTGATTGGGTGGCTCAGGGGGTTAAGTGTCCGACTCTTGATTTCAGCTCAGGTCATGTTTTCACAGTTGTGAGATTGAACCCCATATCAGGATCTGTGCTGGGCATGAAGCCTGCTGAAGATTCTCTCTCTCTCTCCCTCTGCCCCCTCGCCACTCTTGTTTTCTCTCTCTCTCTTTTTCTCTTTCCCTCTTTCTCTCTCTCCCTTCCCAAAAAAAGATATTATACAAGAAATCCAACTAAACGCACAACATATGTTATAGAAAAAATTTCATAGATTAAATCCAAATACTGTTTATTTATCTGCACAAAACATGGTACTAATGAATATACAGTTTGACTTCTCCTTAAGCAAACAAAATACCTATAAAATAGATGAAACACTGGTTGATTATATTAGAGATAGTTCCCCTACTGTGTTTCTTTAGTGAATTCCCCTATGAACTTAAGTTATAATTTAATTATATTTTTTCACATTTCTGAAAGCAAAGTACATGAATTGCAAAAAGAAAATGCACATGGCAATGATGTAAATCCAATATATAAGCAACCAAAAAATGAATTAAGAAATAAAGTACTAAACTAGTATATAAATATTCAGAAAGCAGTGTTTAGGTGATGTTTATCAGGGAATACTCCTTAGAAAATGGGAATTTTGAACCAGTTCTGTATGGACTGTGAAACCCTCTCAAAGGAGAAGAAAGGGGATGACATTACTAACACAAGACAAAAGAAAAATCTTGGTCTGTGGAGGAGAAGGGAGTGGTGGGAGAAAGAACAGTGGAAAGGGAAAGGTAGAGGGGAGGGAAAGGGAAGTAAAAATACATGGCAAATGGAGTGTTAAAAATGAGGAGTTAACAAATTTGAAGAGACAGTATAACATGGTGATAGAAATGGTTGTGAGATGAGGAGAGAGAAGATGGTGGCAGAGTAGGAGGACCTCAGGTTTGTCTAGTCCTAAGAACACAACTAGATAACTATGAAATCATCCTAAATACCCCAAAAATAGACCCAAAGACTGACAGAACAAATTCCACAACTAAAGGGAGAGAAGAGGCCATACTGAAGAAGGTAGGAAGTGTAGAAACATGGTTTAGGGGAGAAATATGTGGTGCAGAGGGTAAGGCGCATGGTCATGGAGAAGGGCAAGAAAGAGGGAGGAGCACACAGTGGAATGCACAAAGAGAACATTTTCCCAAAGTTATTGGCTTGGAAAATAAGAGAGGCTGAATTGCAGTCAGCAGGGCTTTAAGCCTGGCATTTAAAGGACAGTGAGTTTGGCTGGGATACAGCCCTGAGGGCACTGCCCTGTACCTGGACAGAAGATAGGCAAATGACCCAAGGGCAGAGTGTGGAAATAGCAATCTGAATTATCCCAGGGGAATACGGGGGTGGAATGGGAGGGATTATTCCCTCTTCCCAGAGCAAGTCCCTGAGAGGTAGCATCTCCAGAGGTGTCTCGGAGACACCTCTCCAAGAACAAAGGAGCTGACTGGAACCTTTTTCCTCCCTTGCCCCTCAGCATAAACACAGAACCACCTGCTGGAAACAGCATAGCAGCAATACTGGCTGCTTAACTTGCTTACACCAAGCCTCACACCCCTTCCCTTTGGTGGGCATGCCCTTCACAATTAAGCTTGCCTAACACAGCTGGACCTTCCCACAGAAGAGTAGAACAAACAATCCTAAATTTTATACGGAACCACAAAAGACTCTGAATAGCAAAAGCAATCTTGAAAAATACAAACAAAGATAGAGGCATCACAATTATGGACTTCAAGTTATAATACAAAGTTGTAGTGATTAAGACAGTATGGTACTGGCACAAAAATAGACATATAGATCAATGGAACTGAAGACTCAACCCAGAAATGTACTGAGAAATCAGGAAACAACCTCCTTGACCTCAACTGCAGCAACTTCTTACTCGACACATCTCCAAAGGCAATGGAATCAAAAGCAAAAATTAACTACTGGGACCTCATCAAAATAAAGAGCTTCTGCACAGCAAAGGAAACAATCAAGAAAACTAAAAGGCAACCTAGAGAATTATGATATTTTGAAACACTCATACCTGATAAAGGGTTAGTATCCTAAATATATAAAGAGCTTTTTAAAACTCAACAGCCCAAAAATAATCCATTTAAACAATGGGCAGAAGACATGAATAGACATTTTTCCAAAGAAGACATACAGATAGCTAACAAACACACGAAAAGATGTTCAATATCCCTGATTATCAGGAAAATAGAAATCAAAACTACAATGAGATATGGCCTCTCTCACCTGTTAGAACAGCATTTCTACATTTTGAACAGTTTTTCCTGTTCAAAAACACAGGAAAGAAAGGGTGTTGGTGAAGATTTGGAGAAAGGGAAACTCTTTTGCACTGTTGGTGGGGATGCAAACTGGTGTAGCCACTATGGAAAACAGTATGGAGGTTCCTCAAAGTTAAAAATACAGCTGCCCTACAATCTAGCAGTTACTACTATGTATTTACCCAAAGAATACAAAAATATGTATTCATAGGGATACATTCACCCTGATTTTATTACAGTATTATCTACAATAGCCAAATTATGGAAACAACACAAGTTTCCACTGAATAATGAATGGGAAAAGAAGTGGTATATATACACAATGGAATATTACTCAGCCATAAAAAACAATGAATCTTGTCATTTTCAATGACATGGACGGTGCTAGAGAGTACATTATGCTATACTTACCTGGCAGGGTCCATACCATGATCACGAGAGTACATTATGCTAAACAAAATAAGTCAGTTAGAGAAAGACAAATACCATATGATTTCTCTCATATGTAGAATTTAAGAAACAAATGAGCAAAGGGGAAAAAAAGAGAGAGAGAGGGCCAAACCAAGAAATAGGATATTAACTGCAGAGAACAAACTCATGGTTACCAGAGGGGAGATGGTGGGGGGATACACTAAGTATAGATGGGGATTAAGGAGTGCACTTGTGATGATCACCGGGTATTTAATGGAAGTATTGAATCACTGTATTGTACACCAAAAACTAATATTACACCATTAACTAGCTCGAATTTAAATAAAAACTCAAAAATAAAAGTAGGTGTGAGGCTCTGGAGTTGCACTAACTGGGTTTACTTCCTGGTTCTAGCACTTAGTAGTTCTGGCCTTAAGGTAGGTAGTTTGCACCCCTGTGAATAGGTTTCAATGATTGTAAAAAGGAGTATATGAGTTATATATAAAGTCTTTAGGACAGTACCTGGAACATCGTGTTAGCTCTTTGCTTGTGTGTGAGTGTGCATGCATGCATGTGGGTATGTTCGTGTAAGTAGACAAGTATATGTACAAAAACAGGTAATCCTTTCAACTTACATCAGAAAAATGGAATTCAGAAAGGTTAAATGAGTTAAAGTCAAACTTGTTATAAGCTTTATAAAGCTTACAAATATGTAAATATTTGTTCTTAGAGAAGAAGCAGCTAAAGAGCAAAATGTTTTAGATGTTTAGAGACATGAGTAAAAGACTGCAGAGAAAGTTAGTCTCTACTAGATATTAAAACAAACTGGATTACTTATAAGAAACAGTTTTGTGGTTATGATGGACAAGGGAGGGTTAATTTATTATCTTTAATATCTAAGATATTCTTCTTAATATTTTTTAAATGCCTATTCTTGACCCTTGTAGAAACAGGGGAAATAGGCAGAATGGCCCTAAAGCCATTATTAAAGTATTCAGCACTACTGATGGTGCCTTCTCCTTGACTTCAGTTGTTCATTTTATTCTTGACATGTCTTGAATTTCCCATTATAATTTACTATGTGTCTTGATCTAAAAAGTTAACCACTTACTATTGATTATTAGTGCTAGAGTTGGAGTGAAAAGACCGATAATTAAAAACAATGGACAATCTCAATAACTACTAAGTTCTTTAAAATGTATTACAGATTTCTGATAGCCAATTTACTTTTTTAAGTAAGTTTCTGATTGTGGATAATAATAAGATTGAATTATATNTCGAACCCATGAACCGTGAGATCATGATCTGAGCCGAAGTCGGATGCTTAACCGACTGAGCCACCCACCCAGGCATCCCTCAAAATGGGTTTTTAAAGACACATAACTGGAGCGCCTGGGTGGCTCAGTTGGTTAGAGTCATGATCTCATGGTTCATGGGTTTGAGCCCTGCACATAGGGCTCTGTTCTGACAGCTCAGAGCCTGGAGCCTGCTTCAGATTCTGTCTCTCTCTGTCTCTGCTCCTCCCCCACTCATGTTCTGTCTCTCTTTCTCTCAAAAATAAATAAACAGTAAAAAAAAAAATTTAAAGACACATAACCAATGTATATTCTGCTAAGTCTGAAAAGAATGGCTCAGAGATAAATGAGACAGGAAGAATTTGAAAGAGAGAATGAGGAATTAATAAAATATAAAAAAAGAGTTATCTATTGAACAAAAAGATAAATTTCTTCCATAGATGTTTAAATACAANATTGACTTTGTAAATGGAGATTAACAAAGAAAAAAATAAAATTTATAATACAGTGAGTGGATTATTTACCTCTTGTTCCTTTAACAGAGAAAAATTAAAATACAATGGAATAAGCAATTAGGCCATAAACTTTAATAATTATAGGTAGCAAAATACCAAAATGTCTTAGAGACCTATCCTATAGCACCTTCAAAGAATCAGCATTGAAATTCCTTATTTAGCCCAACAGTGTGAATGTTTCAGAAAACTGTTGTGATATACAATTTACCATCTAGAAACATAAAAATCTATTTATAGCAAATAAGTAAACAACATATGGTACACATTTATTGCCTTATTTATTACAATCAAGTATTCCATTTTACCAGAAACATCAGTAAACACAAAACTAAACTCTTGAGAATAAAAATATCAGTAACATAAAAACAAGGCTATGTATTTTTCAGAATATTTTTCTGAAAGCTAGAAATTTGAGTTTTAACATTGTTATTAAAGGTTTCTAGAGTTTTTTTTTTCAGAAATACTATGCTTAAACTACCATGTAAGGATTCACTAAAAATTAGCAAGAGATGTATTGACATCATTAGAAACACTATTTTTCATAAAGAGTTTTCTTGTCTTCCAGAAATTTGCACAAAAAGGAGACAGAAAACAAATAGAAAGGAGGTAGAAAAAATATAATCATGAAACAAATGAGTGAAAAGGTCACTTGAATTAAACTGACCAAAAATTTACATATAGAAATTGTACAAAACATAGTTATAAACTGGTACACAATTAGAAATGTTTCACTGCTGCAAAACATAAAGGTATCAAGTTATTTTTGCAATGTTACAGATTACAGTTTATTCAGCATTGATTACAATAAGGCACTTTAGGGAACACAAGAAAACATAAGGTACTCTCCTTGCCTACAAAAATTTACAACTTAGCTCGGAAAATGAGATTATATATGTGTGTGTGTGTATATACATGATATACATATCATGATTGACTTTGTGTATATACACACACATATATACACCCATATACTTGAAAAATCAACTAGCAATGCAAGCAGTATATATAATTAAGTACGCAATGAACTGCACATAAAAAGAGAATATGAGTTCAGAGAAGGGAGAGACTGGATGTGATGAGAAAAGGCTTTTAGGTATGGACTTTCAGTTTTATTTTGAAACAGGTAGAATTCTTTTTTTTTTTTTACAAATAGTTTATTGTCAAATTAGTTTCCACATAATACCCAGTGCTCATCCCCACGAGTGCCCTCCTCCATGCCCCTCCCCCCTCCCCCCTACATCCATCAGTCCTCAGTTTTTGTCAGCATTCAAGAGTCTCTCATGGTTTGCCTCTCTCCCTTTCCCCCACCATTTCCGCCCTTCTTCTCCCCCTTGTTCCTCCGTCAAGTTCCTCCTAATCCTCCTATACGTGCAAACATATGACATTTGTCCTTNAATAGGTAAAAGGGATAGAGTAAATATTTCAGGATGAGAAAAATAAAAAATTAGAAGGGGGCACCTTGGTGTCTCAGTCACTTGAGCGTCCGACTTCAGCTCAGGTCCTGATCATGTGGTTTGTGAGTTTGAGCCCCATATTGGGCTTGCAGCTCTCAACCTGTCAGCACAGAGCCCACTGTGGATCCTCTATCCCCCTGTCTCTGTCCCTCCCCTGCTTGCACTCTCCCCCAAATAAATAAATATTAAAAAATACAAGATGATACAGAATGTAAAAAATAACACTAACAAAGGGAATGAATTGGATGACACAAGGCATACACATGGGAGTCAATGAGTAAATCAGACTGGCTTTTACAAATTAGAAAAATATAAGAGGTAAGTTTAAAATACAATTGATGGAATTTAGGGAGAGACTAGAGTTTCTGAGTATGAAAGTGACTTGTCAAAAATGGTGCCTTTTGTGAAGATTAATCTAGAAATAGTACATACAGTGAATTAGACTAAAGGGCAAAAGCCAGGGANCCTAACATTACAATTTTAGAATCAATCACATTTGGAGATGAATATGTATAGGAAATCAGGAGAAAATGATTAACCAAGAGCATTAGATACATGGCTTTGTTCAAATTATTTAACCTTCTGTGCCTTAGTTTCCTTATCTACTATAATGAGAAGATTCTCTGGAGTTTATTCCAAATCTAAAATGATTCCATAATTCAATAGCTTCAAGATTTCAAACTTGGGTAACTGACTAGAAGAATGATATACTGATGGCAGAAATTGTTTTATTTAGGACAGTTCTCAAACTTTAGCCTACATTAAGATCACCTGGAAGGTTTCTTAAACACAGACTGCTGACCCAACCACCAGAATATCTGATTGGAAAGGTTGGAGTAGTGGTAAAAAATGTGCATTTCCAACTTGCAGGTGATTCCAATACTGCTGGTCCAAAGACCCTGCCTTGAAAATTCCTGCTCTAGAAATGGGGGAAAAAATCTGTTGAAATGGAATGTGTGTACACTACAACTTGGAATGGTTCTCACAAAAGCACCCTCAAGTATTCAAGAAATTATTGTCTTTATCCCTGGTTCATACTTAATAACTACATTTTGCAAAATTTTACATGAGAAAATGAAGTCACAGAATTATAGTTTCATATAGAATTATAGTTGTTTCTTCTGGTTTCCATAGCACTTTTTACATATATGTATTACTTAATATTGTTCATATCTCCTATTTTATTATTACATCATTTGCTTTCATGTCTGTCTCTTTCAATGGACCCTCAAATCCTAGAGGTAGAAGACCATCTTATTTCATTCCCAATATCTAATAATTCCTGAAACATATCAAGAAAAAAATAAGATAGCATTTTTCTTAAAGTAGTAATTTAAAAATCAGATGGAAACAAAGATTTATCCACAAAGATATTCAATGAAAATCAAACATTCAATAAAGGAAAGGTTAAAAACACTATGGATAACAGACTGTAAAGCAGACATTTAAAATCATTTTAAGACTGCCTTTGCTGCATCCCAAAGGGTTTGGATTGTTGTCTTTTCATTTTCATTTGTTTCCATAGATTTTTAAATTTCTTCTTTAATTGCCTGGTTGATCCATTCATTCTTTAGTAGGATGTTCTTTAAGCTCCATGCATTGAGAGTTTTCCAAACTTTTTCCCGTGGTTGATTTCAATTTTCATAGCATTATGATCTGAAAGTGTGCATGGTATGATCTCAGTTCTTTTATATTTATTGAGGCCTGTTTTGTGACCCAGTATGTGATCTATCTTGGAGAATGTTCCATGAAAAAAATAAAATAAAATCATTTTAAAAGAGTACTTAATAGTATTGGAAAATGTTCAATATGTTCAATTAGATACAAAATGAAATGTTATATATATACTATGTTCCAAATTATGAAAAATNCATAAACATGCCTTTTATAATCTGAAAAGTATTTTAATTCAATAAGAAGTATATAATAATTTCATCATCAACTTGAGGTTTAGTTGTGGTATATCACATCAAAGTTGAATGCAAAAATGTTTGCACTGTTTTTGTTTGCTTCTTATGATCAATAAATGTTTATGGAGAAACTAGGTAACCATAATGCTAGATGATAAGGATGAACAGTATCCCAAAATCATTTTCTTTAGAATTTATTAACTGGTATGTAAGGTTTCTTTTTAAATGCTAGATAATATTATGATAAATAGAAAACTCTATCATATTTCTGTCTTGAGATTTTGCTGATATATTTTCTTTAAAAATCTTTTTTAAAGTTTATTTATTTTGAGAGAGAGAGAACAAGTAGGGTAGGGACAGAGGGAGAGGGGAGAGAGAATCCCAAGCAGACTCCACACTGTCAACACAGAGTCCAATGCGGGACTCAAACTCACGAACTGTAAGATTATGACTTGAGCTGAAATCAGGAGTTAGTTAGCTGACTGAGCCACCCAGGTGCCCCCGCGTGTATTGATGTATTTTCAAAATCCCCTTCATTTCAGACATTCAGAACGGAATATTTCTTCAGAACAAAGGTAAAATCTAAGTACAATTCTTAGTATGATTCTCCTTACATTTGGATTTTTTAAATAATTTATGTTTGAGAACATTTGTGTTTACTATGAAACATCTCTTTCCTTTTAATCAGGATAAAGAATGAACAATATTCATGGCCATGAAAACCTTCCTTTTTAATATTCTTGATTAAGATGTTTCTAATAGAAAGAGAAATAGCATTCAAATAAAATAAATAGAAAGAGAAACAGCATTCAAATAAAATAGGATATTAGTTGAGTAATCCAAGCCCCCAAAATCACTTGTACCTGATATTATCAGATAACTGAAGCAAAAATCTATATTGTATACATACAAGTACATATCTCTGAGTTCCCTTAATAGCACCAAGTGAAAGAAAGTTCTGGC
Organism: Crocuta crocuta; assembly: GCF_008692635.1. Classification (NCBI taxonomy): domain Eukaryota; kingdom Metazoa; phylum Chordata; class Mammalia; order Carnivora; family Hyaenidae; genus Crocuta; species Crocuta crocuta. The sequence goes on along the minus strand of NW_027528864.1, from coordinate 42,545 downwards.
AAAAAATAAGAGCCTAATTAACATTGAGTAAAATAACATAAGCATCATATTTAATTGTTACCATTCACTAGTGCCAGTAAATGGTGTTCTGAGGAAAAACTAATGAGACTAATAGAAGAAATAAGTTCCTGCTTTCCATAAGTTACAGTACAAGGTAATGGTCCTCAAGCTTTTTAAGTATAAAGACTTTCTCTTAATATCAAAAAGATTCCATGAACCCCACATAATAGTAGTTGTCAAGTTCAGTGTTGCTGACTGAGGAACTATATAAAAATAATAACTTTCATAAATTTAGTACCACTTTTAAGTAAATGAGGACTTTTATTAAACTACAGTCAATTCTTGTTGCAAATAAAAACGTGGATCCCCTACAATGATTTGGAGCTCTTGATTCCTAAGGAAATCACCAGTCAAAAGTGTATAGCTTTGGCAAAGATATACATACAATGTAATTCAATTGACTATAATAATTTTGAAGTTCCTTCTAGGTGCCAGGCACTATGACAGGCCCAGGTGATAAAAGATAAGAGTCCTTACCTTCAAAAAGTTTAATATAATAGAACATTAACCATAAATTATAAATACAATCTGTCAGTACAAAGAATGATATAATTAGACATGGGGATAGGGAAGTGGCCAAGAAAAGGTGTCTATGGATGACAACTGGGCCAAGTCTTAAAGGATGAATTGGAATTACTAGGATTTAGGAGAAGATAGAATACAAGGCTGAATGAAAGCCCAAAGCAAATCTACAGAAGTGACAGACAGTATCATGTGGACTTGGAAAAAAAGCTCTGAATTGGTTCTATAAAATAATATATAAAGCAATTGTAGAATATAAGGCTAAAAAAGATAGGAAGAGGACTAATCATAAAGGACCTTATGTGATTATGTTAAGGAGCCTGAATCTTATGCTGCAAGTAATGAGGAACCATTAAAAAGCTTTAAGCTGAGTTGTGGCATAATGAGACTTTTACTTTAGATAGAATTTTCAGGTAGCTGTACAGTAGATGAACTTGAAAAGGATAAGGAGAGAGGTAAGGAAAATATTTATTGAATGAAATGATTGAATGGATGGGTAATACTTTAATAGTCCCAAAAAGAGAGTAGGAGTAGGAACAGAAAATAAGGAACAGTTCAATAAATATTTACATCAACTCAGCAGGATCTAGTGTCCAATTGAATGTAAAATATAAAGGAGAAGAAGTAAAAGATAAATCCTGGTTTGAGTAACTGGGTAGAAAATGGTGCCTCCAAGTGAGACTGAAAATACTGAATAAAGAAGTCTTTTGAGGGGAAAAACTGAGGTCAACTTTAAATATGTTGAAATGCCTGTGAGACAGGGCTATCTAGCAAGAGTTGGATGATGAGCAAGAGGTGAGTGTGAAGCTCACTGTCATACAGATTAATCAAAGATAAAGTATAAATTAGTTCATACAAAGAAAGAGTGCAAAATCATTAAAAAATGTTGTATAAGAGAATCCTGGGAACACCTACATTGAGAGAGTGGAGAGAAGTCTATGAAAAGCATAGAGAAAGTACAGTTAAATATATACAAGGAGAGGGGCGCCTGGGTGGCTTAGTCGGTTAAGCGTCCGACTTTCGCTTAGGTCATAATCTTGAGGTTCGTGGGTTCGAGCCCCGTGTCAGGCTCTGTGCTGATTGTCAGCTCAGAGCCTGGAGCCTGTTTCGGTCTGTGACTCCCTTTCTCTCTGATCCTCCCCTGCTCACACTGTCTCTCTCTCTCTCTCCTAGAAATAAATAAAACATTAAAAAAAATATATATACAAAGAGAGCCAAAAAATGTTAAAGAGTGCTATGAAGTAGAAACTTTCAAAGAGAAAAATTTGATCAATATTGTGGAATGAAGTTGTGTTATCTAGTAAGATCATCAGACTTAGAAATTAGATAAATATCAATAGTGATAAATAACAATAAGCAGTTTCTGTGGAATGGAAAAGAAAATTAGATTACAGTGGACCATAAATTCCTTTATTTCTTCAACAGTGATTTATTAAGTACCTTTTATTTGCCAAGCATGATACTATGTACTGAGCAAAGAGTGGTGGACAAAATAACATGATTGTCTTTCCTTATGTAGCTTTTACCATGTGGGTAGGTGCCTATCTCACTAATGCTGTAGATAATGGAGAAAAATAATTTTAATAGGGAATATTAAAAATTAAGAAAATAATTTGCATCCATTTTCCTGGTTAGGGAGAAGAAANTATGAGGAAGAGACACGATTACATATTTATATATATACACATACACATGCAAAACGCCATAATCCCGAATCAGCTGAGCTCTAGGAAAACCAAAAACAACCTATATATTTTTTTACCTTCTTTATTTTTCCCCATCTTAACAAATGACGAGAAGAAAGGAAATAGATTTAAAATGAAGCTGTACTGGATAGACAGGTTGGAAGACAGTGGCAGTGTAGGAGGACCCTAGTCTCCCTTGGTCCCACAAATACAACTAAATAACTACAATTATCGTAAATACCACAGAAATTGATCTGAAGACTGGCAGAACAAACTCTACAACTAAAGGTAGAGAAGAGGCCACATAGAAGAAGGTAGGAAATATGAAGACATGGTTTAGGAGAGAATTAGATCTTGGCCACTGTGGTGGCGAGGGAGCTGCCGTCATGGCGAGGGGCAAGAGAAAGACTAACATACAGAGGTGCTCAGGGGTGGGGAATAAATCCCTATAGAAACTGGCTTGGAAAGGGAGAGGGGTCAAACTTCATGAATTCTGGCAACCACCTGGACTTAAAGTCTAGGATAGGGGCCAGAGGGCACTGTGCCACTCCTGGAGTGAAGGCAGGCAAACAACACATGGACATACAATGTGGAATCAATGATCTGAAGAGTGCTGAGACACACAGTGGGGAGGTTATTTTCTCATTTCAGAGTGTGTCCCGGAGAGGCAGCATTCATGGAGAGAAACCTCTGGGAACAAAAGAACTGGCAGGTGCCATTTCCCTCCTCTGTCCCTCAGTATAAGTACAGAGACACCTGGGGGAGTAAGTGCAGCTCCAAAACTTGCTATCTAACTTGCTTACACCAAGCCCTGACCCCTTATATTCTGGGGAACTGCCCTTCTCAACCTCCTTTGCTTCAGCCCCAGTGTGGTAGGTCTTCACCCCAGGGAATTGTCCCAAACCCCTGCTCATACTGCATCTCCTGACTTGGGAATTTTGCAGAGTCTCGGTTCCAGTGGTGGTAGCAACAGGTCTCATTTCAGAAGCAGACCAGACCATGTCTAGTTAAAACACTACATTCAGGCCAGGCATCAAATACTGCCCACAAAAGGCAAAGAGTGCCTGTGCAGACAACTGCTCTGAAGGACAAAGCAAATAGCAGAACATATGCAGCACACATTGAAGACACTCCCAGAAGCACCAGGACCTGGAGAACAAGGGACACTACAAGACCTCTTCTTCATAAAGCGATTACCCTTAAAGATACCTCATTTTCTTATCTCCTCACTTTGGGAATATGATTTCCTGGGCCTATCTAGTAAAGCAAATCTCAGATTCAGCAGATTATATGCATCTATATCCCTATAACTTTTGGACTTTTTCACCAAAAATCCTAGGTTTTCCATATTCTTAAGTTAAAGACTTTCCACATTTTCCAGTATTATTTTTGTTTTTCAGTCCTAGTTTTTACATTTTAATATCTATCATGTTCTTTA
>NW_027528864.1:38543-38786 GCF_008692635.1 Crocuta crocuta | reverse complement strand
TACCAATATTTATTCTCATTCTTTGCTAGTTTGAAAATAGTTAGGTGCCTATCTTGCCACAAAATGTGAATATTTCCTCCTCTCATTACATTTTTATTTTTTAAGGGCAGTCTTATTTTAGCAAGTGTATCCTTCAAATCCTTGCTATCCTAAACATTTTACTGTCACTCTCTAAAAACAATCCACAGTAAGAGATAATTATAGCCAACAAAAATACTGTTTTAAAAGCTTACATTTAGTCTG
>NW_027528864.1:37629-38469 GCF_008692635.1 Crocuta crocuta | reverse complement strand
CATTTAGTTTGTGAATCCCTTTTGAGCTGATATTATTATTAACTATTATAATTATGTTTGTAATTGAGTGTATTGTACTCTGAAGCAAAAAAAATTATCTTAGAAAATACAGCATACCAGGTTATTAGCATATGCCTTAGTGACTATCTACTACTTGATAAAACTACTTGGGCAGTTGCTTTATACCTCAAAACTAAATTACTAGGTGAGGAAATAGTGCAATGCAACAATAGCAAATATATNCCAAGCACTACATACATTTTAGCATTTAGACGGGTTGTCTAGAAATTCTTACTGACATTTAAAATCCTCAATAATCTAGGGGTGCCTGGTTGGCTCAGTTGGTTGAGCAACTGACTTCAGCTCAGGTCATGACCTCATGTTTCATGAGTTTTAACCCTGTGTCAGGCTTTGTGCTGACAGCTCAGAGCCTGGAGCCTACTTTGGATTCTGTATCTGTGTGTCTCTCTCTCTGCTCCCTGCCCCCATCCCTTGATCGTGCTTTCTCTCTCTCTCAAAATAAATAAACATTAACAAAGTTCTTTAAAAAATCCTCAGTAATCTAAAAAAAAAACATGTTAAAAGAGTTTATATTTTTCTTAGATGTTCTTTTAGTCTTTTTATTTCATGTCATGGAAGGATAAATGCTATTAGAAATTCTCTCTCGCACTTTTTAAATACATTTTGTAGTTTGATGCTGGATTTGCTTAACGTGTGTTTCATCATCATTTGTGCACAAAGAAGTTTAAACTACTATGAATAACACATTTAACAACATTGGAAAACACTTTGAAATAATCAATAAAATATTTTGTAAATCAAAAAAACCTCTTGGTATAT
>NW_027528864.1:34210-37559 GCF_008692635.1 Crocuta crocuta | reverse complement strand
CTACATGGGTGCAAAGGTATGACAGGTTTTAGGTTTGGGAATTATTAGACTGATAGAGATTCAAACGCCAGCTCTGCCACTCAATAACTAATGAGTCATGGATAAATGACTCAAATTCATAAAATCTCACATCTTTTATTTATAAAATGTATCTAATTTTAGTATACATGGATGCTATGAAAATTAATATGAGAGAATGTACTATGTAAAGTGCCCATCCTGGTATCTTAAACATTACAGAGTCTTCAATAAATATTGAAAGCAGCATGATCTAGTAGAAAAAGAATACGATAGTCTTGAAATTCTAATATACCAGGGCTTGAATCTGAATATTTATAATTTATCAACTATGTTACCATGAATAAGTTATCTAATCTTTGTATCTTTGTTTTCTCTTCTCTAAAAAGAGGGCAACAATGATAATATACTTTATATGGCTATTCAATGATTAAATAAGAATACACAGTGAGCATCCAATAAAGCATTTATTGTCTTACTTTTTCCTAAAAATCAAATAGAATATAAAACTATCTCTTAAAAAAATAGAATGGAATATTAGTCAGCCACAAAAAAAAAATGAAATCTTGCCATTTGCTGTGATGTGGATGGAGCTAGAGATTATTATGCTAAATGATATAAGTTAGTCAGAGAAAGACAAATACCATATGATTTCACTCATATGTGGAATTTAAGAAACAAAACAGATGAACATAGGGGGAAAAAGAAAGGCAAACCAGGAAATGAGACTCTTAACTATAGAGAACAAACTGAGGGATACTGGAGGGGATATGGGTGGGGAGATGGTTTTAATAGGTGATGGCAATTAAGGACTGTCTGTGCTTGTTGAGGACTGGGTGCTATATGTAAGGCTTGAATCACTAAATTGTACACCTGTAACTACTATTACACTGAATGTAAACTAATTGGAATTTAAATAAAAATTTGGAGAAAGAAAAAACTGCATATCTGGTATGTCACTATAAAAACACTTAGCTCTAGGTGAAGGGGATTAAGAAATGCACTTGCTGTGATGAGCAGAGTGTTTTATTGAAGTGCTGAATCACTATATTGTAAACCTGAGACTAATATTACACTGTATATTAACTGGAATTTATTTTTTTAAATTTTTAATGTTTATTTAATTTTGAGAGAGAGTGACAGAGCAGGAGTGAGGGAAGAGCAGAGAGGGAAGGAGATACAGAATCTGAAGCAAGCTCCAGGCTCTGAGTTGTCAGCACAGAGCTGGATGCAGGGCTTGAACCCACGGACTGTGAGATCATGACCTGAGCCGAAGTCAGCAGCATAATTGACTGAGTCACCCAGGTGCCCCTAACTAACTGGAATTTAAGTAAAAACTAAAAAAAAAAAAAAAAAAAAACATTTAGCTCTTATCTCTTCTGTGATACAAAAGGATCACTGAGAAAGTCCTTATCAAAAAAAATGAGATAATAAGCTATAGCCAAAAATGCTGTTTTTAACTTTGTTTTCTAAAGTACTATTACTTTAAATGAATTTTACTAAAAGGACAAAATTTGGGACATCTGGGTGGCTCAATCAGTTAAGCGTCTGACTTCGGCTCAGGTCATGATCTCGTGGTCTGTGAGTTCGAGCCCCANAGACAGTTTAGTATTTTCTCAATAAAAATACTGACTCCATTATTAAGGTTTCATAATACATTTGTGGAATAAATTCCATAAGGAAAACACTCATATTCTCTCTCTCTCAGCCTCTCTCCCTCTCCCACCACTGGATAGATCTATTTAGTATTATAAATAATGGCACTGACAATACTTTCAACTTTTTCTTAACATACCTTGAGAAACTATTAAACAGTGCAAGTGAAACTTGTGAAATAATCAGTGAACCCAATACCTGCCTGAAGAGATTTCACATCAGCTATGATATAACATATTGCTATGACAAAACAGATGGTGACAAGAGCAACAAATACCATTACAATTATTCTACTGCTGCTGCTGCTCTTAACAATAAAATACTGACTCTTATCTTTTATGGAATATTAGTTGGGTTTCTTGTAGTCTGCTAAATACCTTTAACTACTTTGTCTCAGTTAATTCTTACAACAATTGTATGAAGAATGTATAACCACCTTTGTTTTATAGTTAAAGAAACCAACTTGCCAAAAGGCACAGGTGTCAGAGTCAGGATATAAAAGCCAGGTCTGACTCATAGTGCTCATGTGGCTCAATTGGTTAAGTGTCTGACTCTTGATTTTGGCTCAGATCATGATAGCCTAGTTTGTGGATTTGAGACCCTTGTCCAGCTCTGTGTTGACAGCTTTTGCAGAGCCTACTTGGGATTCTGGGTCTCCCTTTCTCTTTGCCCTTCCCCCACTTGTGTGTGTGTGCATGCAGTTTCTCTCTCTCTCTCAAAAATAAATATAAAAAAAAACAGGTCTAGCTCTAAAGTCCATGCTTTTTTAAAACTGCCATTAACTGCCTCCTAATTTCTCTAGGAACATTTGTCTTAGACTTCTAGCATTAAATATATAAAACACCATAAATTTTGCTCCTTTTACAAATTTTTAAAATAAAAACCAAGACATGGAAATGTATGCAGTAGATGATTCTGATGTTTCTTACATAAAAAATGAGAATATTTATTCTGTATCAGGAATGTTTCCTTAATATTAAGAACACCACTAATTATACCATTAACAAACAAACATAAAAGGTAGTTTGAAAACTTGAAATCATAATTCCTGGTAATTCTTTTTTGATCCTACAAAAACAATTTTAAATGTTTACTTATTTTTGAGAGAGAGAGAGAGAGTAAGGGAGGGTCAGAGGGAGAGGGAGACACAGAATCTGAAGCAGGCTCCAGGCTCTGAGCTGTCAGCCCAAAGCCCGATGTGGGGCCCGAACTCACAAACTGTGAAATCATGACCTGAGCCGAAGTTGGTTGCTCAAACCACTGACCCTCACAGGTGCCCTTGAGCCTACAAAATGTGTACGTTAATAAAATATACTATACAATGTCTTCGTAAGTCAAATTTTGAGTATCAACATCTAAGTTCCATACTCCCAAATTCCCATGAAAGTAGCCAAAGAAATATATGGAAAGGAAACAAACTCTGTGGCATCACTAGAAACTATGGAGTGATATCTACCTACCAGAAAGTAATTTGAATGATTTCTGTTCAATATAGAGTAAGTGAGGACAGGCTGATGGAAGGCACCAAAGACTTCCTGATAAAGAAAAGCGGCATCAAGAAGTGAGGACCGTGCCATGGACTTCACATACCGAATTTCCCATCTTGGAAAAAAAGACAGAAACCTATCTTGGAGATAAAGTATAACTAAATATTTATATTTGCAAACAGAATCTC
>NW_027528864.1:23061-34159 GCF_008692635.1 Crocuta crocuta | reverse complement strand
GATATTTAAAAGTAAAGGAAGGAGGGACGCCTGGGTGGCTCAGTCAGTTAAGCGTCCAACTTTGGCTCAGGTCTTGATCTCATGGTTTATGGGTTCGAGCCCCGTGTCAGGCTCTGTGCTGACAGCTCAGAGCCTGGAGCCTGTTTCAGATTCTGTGTCTCCCTCTCTCTCTGTCCCTCCCCTTTTCACACTGTTTCTCTCGCTCTCTCTCAGAAATAAATATTTTAAAAATTTAAAAAGTAAAAGTAATGTAAGTAATAGGTTACCTATTTGTGAATTAAGAAACAAGATTGGGCAGTAAGGGACAGGGATGGTAGAAAAACCTCAGTGTTTTAATTAGATAGATAGATATATGGTATGCATGTTTAGACTTTGAGCTTATCTATTTAAACTAAATAAAACAAAAATAAACAAAAGCCTTCCTGTATTGAAACTTACCTGTGCAACATGTCTTCTAGAGTTTGAAGCTTTTAGCCTTTAATACACTAATTCATGCTAAAATAATTGTCTACAATGTGTTGTTCCCTTTAGGGGATATTAAAACAGGATTACATAAGAATCACTAATATTAGGAATTTCTGGTATATAAGAGGATAATGATAAGATTTACCGGGGCTAGCATGTTTTTAACAACAACATTCAAATCATACTTTTTCTCATATAGGCAATATGTTAAGTAAAGACTAGATTTGGAAAGGAGGATATCTAGATTTTAATATTGACTCTAATAGTGTGCATGGGGCTTGCCAAGTCACCTCACCACTTTGAAACTTCAGTCTCCTCTGTTAAAGGGTTGGATTAGGTTATTAAGAATCTTAGCATCTCTGGGGCACCTGCGTGGTTCAGTTGGTTAAGTGTCCAACTCTTGATTTCAGCTCAGGTCATGATCTCTCAGTTCATGGGTTTGAATCCCACATTGGGCTCTGTGCTCGCTGACAGTGCAGAGCCTACTTGGGATTCTCTCTCCCTATCTCTGACCCTCCCCTGCTCTCCCTCTCTCAAAATAAATAAATAACCTTAAAAAAAAGACACTTATTATCCCTAAATTTATATGAGTCTATTCTACAAAAACAGAAGGTCAGCTATATTAAGGACACTGTACAAACCTACTTTGCTCAATTTGGAACTGTTTTCATTATCTTTTTCAGTTTTATTTCAATATATATAGCTATTAGTGAAGAGTTCCCTTGGTTCTTCTAATGTGTATGCCTTTATCACAAATATCCAAATAAGCTGAACAATTGCTCTATAATCTCCCTGAACATACAGTATCAAATATCTCACACCATTTCTCCCATAGCATGGGCAACCAACAATATGCATTCCTCCTAGTAACTTCCCTAGCCTAAGAACTTGAATTGAATGTTATTTTGTACTTTAAGAAAAAAAGTCATAATTTATTGAAACATATTTTCTAGTTCTAGCTTATATCAAATTCAAAATTCAATTTATATCAAAATTCATCTTTAAATCACATACAGTTAATCAGTGAAAACAAGAACCAACACTATCAAATTCTAAAATTAATGATTCACACTATCAAAATATTCTCCAAATCTACCTGAATCAAAATAGCATTTCCTCTGGTTCAAATGCCTTATTGGGGCTCTTTTTCATGCATCTATTAGAACTGTATGGTAACTGATACCCATCCTAGAAGATAATATTAGCTTAAAATTCATTTAAAAAAAAAGGGACACATCTTTCAATACCAAAATACAAAATTTTATTCACAACTTATAAATTATCTCATTAGTAATCTGCCCATTGAGTTATTTAGCAATAAGATCTTACTGCAGTATCATTGCTATTGTATTGTATTACGTGTAAAGTAAAAAAAAAATGGTGTCACTACAGGTAGTACAGTAAAAGCTGTACTTTTGTGTTTGCTTATATGCAGGATAGTTTAATGATGCCATAAATATCAACCACTAAACCAGGGACAACTGATTTCTCAGTCTCACTCATCTGGTTTTGGACCTTGTAAAATTATTTTAATATCATACAGCTCTAAACTATCTTTTAAAGACTGGTATCTCCAGTATATACTACACAGGACAGAGTTAACTAGGAAAATGGTACTAAGATATTACCCTTGATATGCTTATTTGATTGGTAGCATTTTAAGTCAGTTAATATATGCAATGGAATAAACAAGAAATACATAACTACATAAACACTAGAGTTTCATAGTCTCCCAGTTAGGATTTAAAGTGGGGTTACTGATTATACCAACACAAGCATACCCCTGGAGTGTAAATAAGTATTAATCCTTACCCCTGTGTCTTTGGTCATGTCATTCTATCTATCTGGAATTACTTTCGTTTCCCCCATGGCCTATCCTAATCTTTTAAGTATGACGTCTTCCATGAAACCTTGTACATTATAGTCAATATTGATATCTTCTACATCAAGCCAGTGTTGCAAAGTTAACACTTAGTGTTTTCTAATTATTTAATATATGCTGGTTTGATTTCCACAACTGAGTTATAACTTCCTTGAGGGCAAATCCATGTCTTACATTTCTTTTTCATCTAGAGTTGTGGGGAAAAAGAAGGTATCCAAAAATGTTCATTAATTAATTAGATTCAACAAAAATATCCCCTATTACTACATTAGTACAAAGACATTAGGAGAAACTTTATTAAAAAAAAAATACCAACGAGTAATTAAAACCACAAGTCTGCTTCATGAAGAAAACTACTGATTTAATAAAATCAGTGTATTCTTTGTGTATAGTTTGTGATGTCAATTTGTCCTATGATTATAAGCTTGAAGATAGTTCTTTGCCTATTCCATTTTAGAGAGGACCAAAATACTTCATATGCAGTTAAAAATAATAAAAAAATAAAAAAACCAGGACTTGCTTCCTGTAACTCTTAACTACATGGTATTTTGACAAGGTCTTCTTTTTTAGTCATTCATAATGAAAATCATTTTTTTGTGATGGGGTGGATATATTTCTCTTGAAAGGTATTCTAACTAGAAGGACACTTCAATATATGATATTTAATAACTGTAAAATTACAGGACCATCAGTCAACTAACTTACACCATTTATAAAGATATCAGAATCATAAAATCAGGAACAACTTTGTGAGCACCAAAATTAGTTAATTTTTATTTTTATTATCAGAACAGAGCCACTTGAGATTCATAAGAGTATTTTCCACTGCTAATTCTGTTGGAAGCTCATTCATGCTCAGTTACTGACTGGTATCAAAAGCATCTAATATGTTTAAATATAAGTAATCTGCTATTTGTATTGAACAGGTAGTTTCAACTTCAGATATATTCACTTAGGGAGAGATTTTTTTAACAGAAATTTTTGCCTGCTAAAAATAAGAGTTTTTTGTCTTCTCTTTTCAGCTAATTAATCTTTTCCAAATTTCTTACTCCTCAAATATTTGCATATGTCTCCAATCACAGACATGAAACTGGTTATGAAGGCAGTTCTCTGAATAAAAGAAATAGCTCTAATTTAAAAAGTAATAATGAAACCTTATCAATATTAAAAATGTACTAAGTCTCAACTATATGCAAGGAAATCAGTTGGTTCCAGGGGTCAGAAGTCATAAGGAATAAAATAAACTGGTCCTAAAGAAGATTATAAACTGAATGAAAAGATAAGGCACACATAAAAAGATAAAAACAATTTATATAGTAACCAAAGTTATTTATGACAGTGATTACCATAAGGGGTTGTATCACTCTGGTTATTTNGACTTCTAGTATATATTAAGAAACATGAGGTATTGGAACATTTATACACTAATGCACCTCGTGTGGCCCCTCTTTGCCTAATATAAGGTTATTAACTAAATCTTCACTTTAATTGCACTGTATCCTATGAATTCCAGTAAACCCTTCTAAGTACAGAAATCTCAGGTGAGCCTGAGATTACTTGGTAAGGCATGACTTTAAAAGTATCTGAAATGGTTAGTACTAATGATGAATATGAGAATTAGTAAAAAGAAAAAAATATAGGGAGGGGCCCTTGGGTGGCTCAGTTGGTTGAGCTTCTGACCTAACTTCAGCTCAGGTCATGATCTCATGATTCATGAATTTGAGCCCTACATTGGGCTCTGTCCTGACAGGTCAGAGCCTGGAGCCTGCTTCAGATTCTTTATCTCCCTTTCTCTCTGCTCCTCCCCTGCTCACATTCTCTCTCTCACTCTCAAAAATAAATAAGCATTAAAAATTTTTTAAAAATTTAGGAAAAGGGTTAAAAGAAAGGAGAAAGGAACACTAAGAAATATTACTGCTTTAAATAAAATAATAAGAAATATAAAATAATAATATAATGGAAAATATGCTTATTAAATATATAACCATAATCTTTCTTTCCTTCCCTCTATCCAAAGTTGAACTGCTTACTAAAACCATTCTTTATTTATTAATGTAACTGTCAAGGGGAATTTTCAAGATGATCCTTTCTACCCTGTTCATAAATACATAATAAATGAGGAGTTATTTGCAAGGTGAAATAAGAAATAAAAGGCTTAATTCACACCAACCTAATGTATGGTCTTTAGCAAGTTCCACAACCTCTCTTTTTAACTCCAAGGCATATATTTTTGTCTCTCCAAACTTTGTATCTTACCTCCAGTTAGGGTAACTCCAGTTAGAGAGATGTGAAATGTTGGATGATTCCTTTTAAAAAGAATTAAATCTGAAAAAAGAAACAGGCTATTAATTTTTGTGTAGTCTGGATCATTGCCCTGGTCTGATTAAGCTTCAGCTTAGGACCTAACTTAGAAATAGATCAACTGAATATAGTTACTATATAAATTCACTGTTTTTATTTCAGGCAACTGAGATACACAAAGCCAGGAATAATTTGTGAAATGAGATTTTAAGTCTTTTTTGGTCAAATATGGAATTTGAAACTTCTTGTGGTGAAAGAAGTTTTCTCAAGGAAAAGTTCTATGAAAAATCTAACAAATACCATAATACCATTTCAATAAATTCCTCTCAAGAGGGCCCATAGGATTAGTTTCTCATAGTTCTACTTTTTTTTCATAAATTCTTATTTTTCTTTACATTCTTGTCAGAATTTGCCTTTTAAATGATTGCCTCTTTTATTCTAGCTTTATGATATATCAAGAGATACCTAAGTATATTTCCCCTCTCTACCTTCACATGTCTTATGCAATACCTATTTTAGGAAAGAATAATATACATGAAAATGTTAACTTTCAGTACATCTCAGGTACAACTGATCAATAATGGTCTTATAATTGTGAGGTTCAGAGAGAAGGAAAGCATGTGACAAACCTTCTTGACCAGAGCTATGCAAATCAAACAGGCAATGACCCTGATATACTCACACTTTGTATGTTTTTGCCTGGTACATTGATCTTGTCCTGTAGTCTTTCCTTTTGACTGAATAAGAGCATAATAAAAGCCACCCTAGATTAGTTCATCAAGCTCAGTATTCTGTTTCTCATAATATCAGTTGCACAGTTCTGAGCACATAGTAGGCAATCAGTATTTTGTTGAAATGTTTTAGAAATAAGCAGGCATATCTGACTTCTAAAGCATCTCAAAAAAAGCCATAAGATGCTTCCATTAAATGCATGCAAATTTAACTCCTTTTCAGACCTTCATTTCCAGTATACAAAACTTTTTAAACTACTTTTCCATTTATCATAAAATAGCTATTTTTACCCTATGTCTCAGTAATTCTACTTTCAGTTATATACCTTAGAGAACTCTTGCAAATGTGTACAGCATTATACACTTAGTCACTGCAGCATTTCTTGTAATTGGGAAAAAATGAAAGGAACCTATAAATGTCCATCAAGAGGGAATAGATAAATAAAATGAGCCAAATTTGTATAATAAATTATTACATACATAAATGTAGATACATCGACATGGGTAGATCTCAAAAGTAATGTTTAATAAAAGGTACAGAACCTAGACATATACTAACTGTAATATTTATGTCAATTAAAAAATTGTATATCTTATTTTATTTAAATGTTTATTTATTTTTGAGAGATAGAGCATGAGCAGGGGAAAGGCACAGACAGAGAGAGACACTGAATCTGAAGACTCCAGGCCTCCAGCTATAAGCACAGAGCCTGATGCAGGGCTTGGACTCACAAACTGAGATCATGACCTGAGCTGAAGTTGGACACTCAACCAACTGTGCCACCCAGATGCCCCCAAAATATTGTATATTTTACATGAGTGCATATACATACATGGAAAAGGATACACATAGTACCTCATGAAAGTAGTTTTCTCCAGTAGGGAGAACAGATAAAAATACTAGTGAGTGTGGTCAAAGAAGATTTCAACTTCACTATGCTTTAATTATTTGGTTTTAAAAAGAACTGGAAACAAATGTGACAAAATATGACTGTTATAAACTCTTGGAGGGGGAAACATGGATTTTTAATATATAATTATTTATATCCTCTATATTTTAAAATTTTCTCATAAAAATAAATTTTCTTGGGGCAACTGGGTGGCTCAGTTAGTTAAGCATCTGACTTTGGCTCAGGTCATGATCTCGCGGTTTGTTAGTTAACGCCCTATGATGGGATCTGTACTGACAGCTCAGAGCCTGCACCGTGCTTCAGATTCTGTGTCTCCTCTCTGCCCCTCCCCTGCTCGCACTCTGTCTCTGTCTCTCAAAAATAAATGAACATTAAATTTTTTAAAAAAATTTATTATAAAACTACAAAGATAGTCATGTAATATTGAGAGAATATACTATAAACTTATTAAAAACAAACAAAAAAACGAATACCTTACTCTATCATTGAGTAGGCTGAGTCACAGGAAGATCACCTACTCTGTTGCTCAAGATCCTAGAAACAAATTCATATTTACTCTATCCATACCCTCCATCATCTTATGCTGATTCAATTAACATGTGCCCATTCTTTCTAGATAGAAGAATATTAAATAGTCCATCCTGATCAAAGCCCTTCTGACACTTTTTATAACTTCTTCTCTGACCCCTTTCTTTTCTTTTTTAAAATGTTTGTTTGTTTGTTTATTGAGAGAGAGAGAGAGAATGGAGGAGGGGCAGAGAGGGGGACACAGAATCTGAAGCAGGCTCCAGGCTCTCAGCTGTGAGCACAGAGCCCGACTTGGGGCTTGAACTCACAAACTGGGAGATCATGACCTGAGCCAAAGTAGGAATCTTAACCAACTGAGCCACCCAGGCAACCTTATGACCCCTTTTTGACATTAATTCTTTCTCAAGAAGTGGTGAATAGAAATGCCAAAATTTTTCCAAGCACCAAGGTACCATGCTTTGATATCGGTATGATTTTCTCTTTTGTTTCAAATACCTTTCTTGACGGTTACCTCTTTATTTAGGGTGTTTTGGCTAAGGAAGACATTACTAAGCTATCATTTCTGAGAGCCTCTATTCTAAGTATTCTAACATTCAGAATAATCTCATTTAATCCTCATAATAAACCTAGGAANTTTCGTGGTTCGTGGGTTCGAGCCCCGCATCGGGCTCTGTGCTGACTGCTAGCTCAGAGCCTGGAGCCTATTTCAGAGTCTGTATCTCCCTCTCTCTCTGACCCTCCCCTGCTCACGCTGTCTTTCTCTCTCCTAGAAAAAAAAAAATCTAGAGATGTTATTGTTGCATTACTTTTGCCACAGTTATTCCTAAAAAGAGTAAGTTGAAAGATGTTTTGCTGTTATTGCTGTTATATGTCTGTTGGTTTAATACATAAGGCAGCACTAGCTGATAGTAGAGCTAGAGTAGTAGTTCTTAATTAGAGATGGTTTTATCATCCAGAAGATATTTGGCAATCTCTGGAAACACTTTTGGTTGTCACAACTTTGTAGGAGGGAAGAAGCTACTGGCATCTAGAGGCCAGGGATACTGCTAAAAGTCTTATAATGTGCAGGACATCCCTCCAAAACAAATTAACTAACCAGCCCAAAATGTCTATCGTGCTGGTTGAGAAACCCTGACCCAGATGTAAGAATTATGGGCTACATTATAGCTGATTCTGGGAAAACATAATATTAAAAAATGTTAATTACATTAGAATTTAACTAAAAAAAACCTTTAAAAGATAGAATGTGTGTAATAAAATATAGAGAACTCAAAGGATTTATAAAGCATGCTCTGTTCTAACCAGTTACCAGGTAAATTTCTAAAATCATGGGAATGACTGACAGAATTTTGATTTGAAATTCTACAACCAGTCTATGGTGAAAAAGTAATAGTAAATAAAAGCAGTGTCTAGAACTAAGTGCTGTGGTCAGTAAAATGGGATACAGGAGTACAGTGAGCATTTTGTTTTTACCTTGCCTTCACCTGTCCTTCTGATAAAATTCTCTTATTTTTGCTTTTTATTCTCAAATTTTCTTCAATCAGCTCCTGGATGGTAAAATAACAGAGATAAGAAAAAGGCTTATTAAAAATGAGTTTCTTTATAAGCATTTATATCTATATTAAAGAATTTCTGGGGCGCCTGGGTGGCTCAGTCGGTTGGGTGTCCGACTTCGGCTCAGGTCATGATCTTGTAGCTTGTGGGTTCAAGCTCCGCATCAGGCTCTGTGCTGACAGCTAGCTCAGAGCCTGGAGCCTGCTTCTGATTCTGTGTCTCTCTTTCTCTCTGACTCTCCCCTGCTCACATTGTCTCTAACTCTAAAAAATAAATGAAAACATTAAAAAAAATAAAAAAAAAGAATTTCTGAATTATACAACTCTCAAAACTAATTTGGACTCATCCCAAAGTGGGAAAGCATCTCTAATAATAATGGCAAATGCTTTATTCTTTCCCATGTCCCTCTTTAAGAATCAATCAACTCATCTAATAAGATATAATTGTATTGATTATTCAAGTTTTAAAAAGGTTTCCTGGCAAAAGCAAATTTTAATGTCTTGAGTGCTCTGTTAAAAGCATTCAAAGCTTTTCATAGAAATTCTCTTTCTGATAAGTATATATTACAATCACCAAATATCACCATTTGTTATTAAAATAACAATGAAATCTTAAGAATGATCACTTGCAAAAATGATAAATATATGGATGTATTTTTCCTAATTATCCAAGACTTTTTTTCTGTTTCTATTCAGTTGACTCTTACACTCAGCTTGTCTCCTTATGCTCATCTCTCACTTGCTAATTATAAACTGGATATTTTTCCGGTCACCTACTGCGGTTATTGTCTTTAAATTTCTCTTCCTACCTCACCTTCTATTTGTCTCAGCTAATAGAGCTTTACCTCTTCTGTAGCTCTAATCTCTTTCTCCTGTCACTTGAAGAGTTCTAGACTAGGAAAACCAGGAGACAAATTAAACCAGCCAGGTGCTTGTTGCCTGCCTAGGGAAAAACTTTTTCCATTGTGAGCAAAGAAAAACCTTATGACATGGATGGAGCCAGAGAGTATTATGCTACATGAATTAAGTCAGTCAGAGAAAGACAGATATCATATGATTTCACTCACATGTGGAATTTAAGAAACAAAACAAATAATCATAGAGGAAAAAAAAGAGAGAGGAAAACTGAGAAACAGACTCTTAACTATATAGAAACAATGGATGGTTACCAGAGGGGAGGTGGGGGGGAGGGATTAAATCGGTGAGAGGGATTAGGGAGTACACTAATGAGCACTGGGTATTGTATGTAAGTGTTGAATCACTAAATTGCACACCTGAAACTAATATTAAACTGCATGCTAACTGGAATTTAAATAAAAACAAAACAAAACAAAAGACCCTTAAATTCTACCTCTTCTAGAATTTCTAAAAAACTGAATCTTCTTATAAGAAACCAGAAAGCCTGCTGACCAACTGGAATAACTATTCATTTTACTCCTATACCAAATGGGCATATAAACTATGTAAAGCAAGAAACAGGAGTGGCCTGATGATTCTTTCTTGCCAATCTGCTATATGGATTCAAAAGTACTGGATTAGAAATCAAGGTCCTGAATTGAATATAGACTCCAATTACTCAAAACTTGTTTGGGCTGGGGCATCTGGCTGGCTCAGTTGATCAAACATGCCAATCTAGACCTTGGGGCTGTGAGTTCACACCCTACTTGGGTGTAGAGCTTACTTAAAAACTACAACAACAACAAAAAAACAAACAAAAAACAAAAAAACCCAAACAAAACATGCTTGGGTAAATTGTATGATCTCTTTGAGCTATGGTTTTTAACTTTTTCTTTTAATTGGTAAAAAGAGGATCATAATGCCTGATGAGATTGCCTCACATTAAGTATCAAATGAAATGATGTATAAGAAGCATTTTGTAAACTATGAAGTTGCATCCACATTGAGCTATTGTAGGCAATGCAGGGTATATACTACTCCAAACTAAAATGTTCATTTCAATTACACAAACAGAGGCAAAATATAGACTTCTGGGACCTATTTCAAATTTATCCTATCAGAATCTATAGAGGTGAGTCCCAGCCATCTGTATTTTTAACAAGAACACCAAAGTTTGAGAAATACTACATTTACTACACCATTCTCATTCATGGTGTACTTTCTTTTTACTTCAATGAAAGTATAACTGTATTTACCATTTGATTTTCNACTGTGAGATCATGACCTGAGCTGAAGTCAGATGCTTAACCTACTGAGCCACCCAGGCGCCCCTAAAAACACTTTTTAAAAAATGGCTTATTTTATAGGCTATCCATATATAATAAAAAATAACACAAAACATGGAAATTTGGAAGCTTTAGTGATTTGTTCTGGTCTAAATGTGGATTTATTGAAAGAGCTGTGTTAATATATATTAAGCATATAGGAAAGAACTTATTTAAAAATAATTTTTATTTTCATACCAAAAAAAGTTCGCAAACAGTGAAACGCAATTGTTTATCTAGCATGGAAAGTGATGTAACAACGATGAAATGTGCCAAGTTTTTTTCTGTCTCTATAAAGGTAAATGTTGCATCTGAAACCTATAGAAACAGGGCAGAATCAAAAACTAGGTATAATCTTTATACAGTTTCATTTACATAAGTGGTTCCCAAATTGTGCTTTCCCTGAAACCTTATATTCCCCCAAAAAGTGTTTTTCCAGGGTCAAGCATTTATAATTAGGCAACAATCTGAAGCCTTCTAGTCTTAAAAAAAATCAACGAAGTGT
>NW_027528864.1:22112-22903 GCF_008692635.1 Crocuta crocuta | reverse complement strand
AACAATCCTGAAGATAAAAAGGCAATCATGTATTCACTATTTCCCCACATATTGAAATTTTAAAGATGAGAAAAAAATTAAAGCCAAACTTATAAAATTCCTCAGAAAGAGAAAATAATTCTAGCTATTTTTTTTTTCCAAAGCAGATCTCTGAATTTCCAAGAGGTTTGAATAGAAACGCAGCGGTACTGGTAAAGATCCCTCCCTTCCTTCCCGCAAATCTAGAGATGGCGTCTAATAAATTACCCTTGGATATTTTAATATCACATATAAAACGCCGACCACTTAGTGTTTCAGTTAACCCACCACCGATTATACTTCGGAGAGGCTTCATAGTAATTTTCGTATTTTACACCATCTACTGTGAAAAATAAGAATAATCTATTTTGTACGAATTTATATTTCACAGCAACTTCACCTCTTAAACCTGCGCTTACTTTTTTTTGTCCTCTCCTTCTAACTTAAAACTTTAAGGATCATGATCCTTTTTAAAAGTTCAACTGAACCTCACAGATCAAAATTACCAACCCCGCTAATCCCGCAGCCCCTCATTTCATACGGTTTTACATATTTTTAAAGTATTTTAAAAGCCCTATACCTTTTCCTTCCTCCGTAAGACTTAAACTCTGACAACAGAAGTGAGGGGCCAAGGATAGTGTGAAATCTGAGGAAAAAGTTGGGGTGGCAGATTAGAGTTCGAAGTACGACAAAAGACCGTTAAAGTGATGACGAAATCCGTTAGGCGCTGGGTTAAGAACACGAGGGGGAGGGGCATAGACTCTAGAGCCCGC
>NW_027528864.1:15043-21820 GCF_008692635.1 Crocuta crocuta | reverse complement strand
GGTCCACCAGCCCCGCC
Organism: Crocuta crocuta; assembly: GCF_008692635.1. Lineage (NCBI taxonomy): Eukaryota > Metazoa > Chordata > Mammalia > Carnivora > Hyaenidae > Crocuta > Crocuta crocuta. The sequence continues at coordinate 21,803 of NW_027528864.1, read as the reverse complement.
CCTCCGTCGCAGAGGGCTCCAGCCTAGGCAGGTTTTGCGCAGCAATAGGAAGTGCGATTGCAAGCCTGAAAGCCTGAAGGCAGCAGGTTGGAACCAGTGCGGTACTCTGTGAACACTTTTTTTTTTTTTAATCAAACTCGTGTCACTGCTCTGCGCTGTCGCCTCACGAGAAAAGTTGTAGGACCGTGTCGAATGTGGAGAGTATCCTTTCCCGTCTGAAAAGTTGCTGCCAGGGTTTAGGGAATGGGAGAAAGGCAGGGGCTGGTGACCTTTTAGGTCTAGTTGTGGAAGGGTTAGGACACTGATGCTGATTGATAGGCGCCTGTAATTTTTGTTTGGCTTGTCGTTGCTTGTTGTTTTCGTGGTAGCCGCCCCTACCCGGGAAGCGGGACTGCTTTGGCGAGAGTCAGAGGAGTTGGGGGACTGGTTTGAAAGATTCTTGAGCGTGGACCTTTCGTCGTTCAGGGCTGCTGTCGCCTGCCCTTTCAGTTACTTTAGCCACTTCTCAGAAATTGAGGGAGAGTTGTATGGAAAAAAAGGCAACAGGAGTTTGCCAGAGGTTTAGAGCAGAGGTATAGGTTTTGAATGCAATACGAAGGCAAATAGTTTTTGTGGAATTTCTTTGTTTTTCTGGGGTGTAGGTGACAGGTAATGAGTTGAAGTCCTGAATATCAACCCTCCAAACTAAATCTAATGAGTGCTTGCTTGTTAATAATCTGATTTAGCACATGAGGAAACTCATAGTTCCCCAAAGCACTAAAAATTCATTAGTTGCACCTGTGTACCCACTTAAACACTAAGGTTAGGTCAGGGTTAGGAACCAAGCTGTGTGACACCCTGAATTGCAGAATGAAATCATTTTTCACAACTGAAATACCACCACAGGATTTCCATTTCTCTAATCCCACCTTCTTCCAGGAGTTGGCATTGTAGAAAATGGAGTAGCTTGGTATTTTGCCACTGAATGAAACTTGGCAAAATTACAAAATGTGGGTAATTGTTATTGTTTGATAGCTCGTTATAGCTCTTTTGTCTTCATTACTTTGTAAGTCTGAAAAATAGGAAGACTTCTGGTAGGAGGATAAAATCATATAAGCCATATTGAGAATATTGTCCAGTTATCACTGTGGTCTAAAGGATGTGAGTTATGGAAGTGTAATTGTGTTAGATGATTTTTTTTTTAAAGCATCATCATAAAGGAAAGAGCAATGGACTGAGTCAGAAGAATTTCTAATTCCAGTTCTGCCTCTTAAGAAGTGAGTTAGGGCAAGACATAAAGCTTCTGTCAGACAACCTTTATTCATTTGTAAACATACTAACTGACCTGCCAACCTTATAAAGGTACTGTGAATGTAAAATGAAATGGAAGGGCTTACTAAATTGTAAAGTTCTGAACATACTGTCAAGTATTATGAAATAGAGTACAAATTGCTGTCTCTTTCCCCAGAACTTTGGGAAGTATTTGCGATAATAGCTCCAAAATTGCTTTTGTTTCCTATTCAAATAATGTAAGTTATTGTTGCTCTTCTTAAGCCCACTTTATGTGATTTCCAATAACAAGATAATTAGTTACTAATTTTCTTTACTGAAAACCATGTATGCCTGACTATAGTTAAAACAATAAACTAAGAAAAAAAAAAGAATAATGCTGAAACATATTACGCTGGGGAAAAAAAGAGTAGTACTGTTATCAATAGTTTTATACCTAAAATGAACTATTAATTATCCTTCATTCTATCAAAAGAAGTGTAGAATCCAGACCTTTTCTTTATAGAGGAGTAAAATGACATGGACTCAGGCCTGTCTTCCATAAATAAATGACTTGAGCTGAAACTTGAGTAACATTTGTCACCTATATAAAATGCAAAAATGTCATTGTTACAGTATGTAAGAAGACCAAATGTGCTAACAGTTGAATCAGTATGGTAATTGTGACTTCTGTCTTCTGTTAAACACACTGAATTTATTGTGGTGGGCTTGATTAAATTTCACTTAAAGAACTTGATGGAATGGCCAAATATATTTGTTGTAACGTGTTTGTAGGTGTTTTACAAGTGTATAACTAAGAGCAATATGTGTGTAATATTAATACAGGTGTTTCAGTAGTGTTTGATTAACTTACAGGAATGAAACAATAGAAGGGAAATTAGGGGACACTTCCCTACTCCAGGCTCCCCCATTTTTTCCCTTCCTTCTCTATGTTTCTAACCCTTTTCTGGCATTTTTGTTGTTTTTGTTGGACTTAGCTCAGGCATGCTTCATATCCAGGAAGCTTTTGATGTCATCTTCTCAATTTCCTAACTCACCATCCTCAACAAACCTAAAAATCTGTGAGCACCAGTTCTTCTCTGCTCTTTTTCCAATCTGTTTTCCCCTCCACTTTAGCATTTTTCACACTATTGTCATTATAATTTTACTTCTTTGTCTCTTACATTAGACTGTGAGTTCCTTGAGGATTGGATCCTTGTCTTTCATCTTTGAATCCTCATTTTCTTGCACAGCATTTAGCTCATAATGGACACAAAATGGGTAAAGACCTTTGGTTAAGAATTAATTATTAACATATTGAGTCTCTACTATGTGCTGAGGAATGTGCCCAGGCTTTTGATATAGAGGGTTATAAGACTCATTCCTAACTTCTAGCACCTCTTTTAAATCTTTACTTATTTATTTTGAGAGAGACAGAGTGAGTGGGGGAGAGGAAGAAAGAGAAGGGGAGAGAGAGAATCCCTAGCAGGCTCTGTGCGATCAGTGCAGAGCCCAACTCGGGGCTCGAACTCATGAACCATATCGGGATCTGAGCTGAAATGAAGAGTCTGATGCGTAACCTTAAGACAGAGCCATGCAGGAGCCCCTCTAGCACCTTTTGCTGAGTCAGGACATACATGAGTGGGGATAAATAACAATACAAGGTAACCCATGCTAACTGATGTGAATGCCTGAACAGTGATTCTTGATCATGTGTGCTAAACTTGAAATTGTATGTTAAGATTTTCTCTGTTAGTATGTGCCTTTTCCAAGTGGTTCTAACCTGGAAAAGGTTGATAAGTAATGAAGTAGATAATATACTATAGACATTCTGAGAGTAGAGAAAAGGATGTTGCGAACTGGCCTGGGATCATTGTCTCCTTTTGTAGTCACCCAGACAGATAAGACTGTTATAGGCAAAGAATACCAGCTGCCTTAAGAATGTGTGTTTGCCGTTATGAATAGCTTTATATCCTAAAGCAGAACGAATTACATATAAGAGTCTCTGAGGCTATTATAGTATTGACAAATGTGATATTTTCTGTACTAAATATTAATAATACCTCACATGTGCTTTGTAAATATCGTTACCTGACATTGGTATTATAATTTATGGCCTGGCTTGCTAATAGAATGTTGTGTCTTAGAAGAAGCATTGCATGTAAGGATTACTATCGCTCATCATTTGAGGCCATTTAAGGACCAATTCTGAGCAATTAACTCTGAAAGCTAAAATGCAAAGAGGGAAATATGAATTGTGCTGGATTTGAGCTCCTTATTGTTCTTTTATTCAGCAATCACTGCTCAATTATCTAGCTTTAGGCTTTAGTCTTCACATCTATAACATGAGGGAAGTTGACAAGTGATTTTTAGGATCCCTTTCAGTTCTGATGATCTCCCTGTATTTCTGAGATCCCAAACTCTACCTACCAGAAATACACAAGGGATGATCAAGGTGCTAGGAGCTGAAAAAGAGGAAAATTAGATTCATAATGCCATGTCTTCTCATCAAATGTATGAATAAACAATCTATGGTATTGGTATTACTGCTTTATTCTAGAGCAGGCAGGTGCTGGTGGAACATTTTTATTTCATTCCTCTTATCTCCATTTTCCCCCCATCCTTTACTTCTCTGTGCTCAAAGAACTGCATAATCTTACTGTTAGCACTTCGAATAAAATAGCTTTCTGCCTTATTGTTTTTGGATAATTTACTTGGTGTTGCTCTGCCACTTCAGAGAGGCAGGCAAGACGTGAGATTTCTACTAAGAAATTCTTCTAGTAAACTGACTATAACAATTTTTCTTGAGGTAGCAGACTAACATCTTAAAGCAAGACTTCATTATGTATGCATAATGAATATATTAAACCCTAATAATTCTTATTTATTGAAATTTTAAAGCAGTAATATGTTAAGGCATAGATGATTTTCATTCCTCACCTGTCAGCAGTGTAATTGCAAATATATTAACTCACATAGAATGGGTTTTTTTAAAATATTTTTTTAAAATTTATTTCTAGGAGAGAGAGAGAGAGAGACAGCGTGAGCAGAGGAGGGCCAGAGAGAGAGGGAGACACAGACTCTGAAATAGGCTCCAGGCTCTGAGCTGGCAGTCAGCACAGAGCCCGATGTGGGGCTCGAACCCACGAACCGCAAGATCATGACTCAAGTGAAAGTCAGATGCTTAACCGACTAAGCCACCCAGGCGCCCCACTCACATAGAATGTTTTAAAGAGACAATGGAACTTTTTATTCCCTGAATAATCATATTGTTCAATTAAGATTATGTGACTTAGTGAGGTGGTCATGAAAATTTGTTGAACTTATAATGCGCTAAATTTTGTGCTAGGGGTTTTGTATATATTATGTTAGACTTTCAAAACAACACTGGAAGACAGGTGGTAGTATCATTTTATAGAAGACAAAATTAAAGCTAAGAAATCCACTTTGCTTATAAGCCCAGCACAGTGTAAAGGATCTGGGCTGGGCTCGTGTCTCTGTTGCGTGCACTTTAATATGGTATCTCCATATACAGCACAATTGAGTTATGTTTAATGGAATCCTAGAGTTATGCAGAGATACTTTTTCTATATAATGACATTCCACTTGAGATTTTGCTTTAAAAATAGTTTGAGAAACCATGAATCTATACAGTTGCTTTAGGTAAGCCTAGGGTACGTTGGTCTTGAAGACATTTCCTAGTAAAAGGTACACCTAGATGAGGTAATGTTTTTACATTTTAATTTGTAGAATTGGAAGGTGGGGAATTACTGCCTTCTGAAATTTTGAAATAATTGAAATGTTGAGATGATTCATTGATTTCCTTATTTATCAATCCCAAGGACCACAAGAATTTGTTTTTTATTTTACAGGGTTTGGTGGGAGGAGGGAAATCTATTGCCATTAATGGAGTTCTTTGAGAACAGTTTCTCAGAGTCAGTGTTATTATTTATGTTAACCAAAAAGCAAGCATGGTGGTGTGTCTTAAAACTCACAGGAGTTAAGAGGAACAGGGTAGAAAGGGGAGGAAGAAGGGTAAACTAGGCAAAGGAATTGTATGTAAAGGCAGAGTCAGGTAACTGGTAGAGGCCAACATCCTTGAAGCACAGGTGCTGGAGCCTGGGATTACACAACATCAGTTTAGGACCTTCTGCATCATTCTTTACGTGTTAATAAACATTACTGTTCAATCTTTTTAAACTTTCAGTCCATTAAAAATAGAGTATTTCAGGGGCGCCTGAGTGGCTCAGTCAGTTAAGCATCTGACTTCGTCTCAGGTCATGATTTCACAGTTCGTGGGTTTGAGCCCCATGTCAGGCTCTGTGCTGACACCTAGCTCAGAGCCTGGAGCCTGTTTCAGATTCTGTGTCTCCCTCTCTCTCTGACACTCCCCTGTTCATGCTCACTCACTCGTTCTCTCTTTCTCTCTCTCTGTCTCAGAAATAAATAAAAAACATAAAAAAATAGAGTATTTCAGCCATTGTCTTTCCAGTGGGCAAAGAAAAACAAATGCTCTCTTAATAGCAACCACTTTGCCAAATTGAATTTATGATTAGTCAGTGAAGGAGATTATTCTGCCAATGTTGTATTTCCAAATAGAAAAATACTCTAGGGATTTATAGTCAAATAAAATATCCAGAGTATTTCACAATATGTCAACTCTGGTTTGTAGCTCAATTTAGTAGTTGAGTTGACACTGTTATTTTCCATATTAGCAATCAGTTTCCCCCACTTCAGTATAGAGGATATTCACTTATTGTAGTACACACAGACAGTGACTATTTGAATTTCAGACACTGAATTTAAGGATCTGATTCCCTGCTTGTAGAAAGTACCCAAGTGTTAGAGGCAAGGGATGACCCAGGGATGTCTTGATTTCTGGCCTTGGGCAAAAAGATTCATCCTCAGGAAAACACTGGTGTTACAAGTTGCCTGGGCTATGTAGACCTATATGAATATATTTGGCAGTGGTGGTAGTCTTAGATATATAGTTCTTCTCTGTGGATTCATATGCTTATATTTATATATACTTAAACTGTACTAAAACTATTGGGAATCTTGTCTATCAGAGTATAGTGTAAGATTCAGGTTAGGGAATTCATCTTATTCATTTCGGAAAGTATAGAACTATTTGGAATAGGAACTGATAAAAATTCACATGCCCTAATGTACAGTTAGCCTCATGTTAGTTAATGTTTTTTAAATTGAAAAGAGCTTGAGTGTAGAGTGCGTGCATGTGTGTGTGTGTGTATACATGCACTTTCTGCTTTTGTGGGACAGAATTTTTTCTCTGAATTTATGAAAATATGTAATAAAATGATAATAATGTAGTAATTGATATAATTAATAGTCTCATGCTTTATTTCACTAGTCATTGTTGAATTGTATGAAGTAATTCTCATAGTTAAGGTAACCTTCCAGGCAACTAAAATTAATTTTTAAATTATTTGAGTTATTTTAAAACTTAATTTATAAGTACTCAAGGGTATAGACCATTTACTAAGCTCCATAT
>NW_027528864.1:3636-14939 GCF_008692635.1 Crocuta crocuta | reverse complement strand
CTGGAGCCTATTTCAGAGTCTGTGTCTCCCTCTCTCTCTGACCCTCCCCTGCTCACGCTGTCTCCCTCTCTCTCCTAGAAATAAATAAAAATATTTAAAAAAATAAATAAATAAACAATAGTAATTATTTAACAATGTAGAAATAAAGGCAGAAGGAAATGGCTGATAAAATTACATTTCCTTATAACCTGCAACCCATTGACACATACTTTAGGCTGGCAGAGTAAAACTTTTCTTCAGGAACTCCTACTGTCTTAATGCTAATGCTTTGCTAGAGGGAGAAACAACCTTAGCTTGACAATAGCTAGGTCTCCAGTATCCTGGGATTCTTTAGCCTATGAAAATCCCATTGGAAACTTCCCCTGGACTTTACTTCCCCCAACTCCCAAGTATATAACCAGGCTCTCCTCATGGTCCTGGGGCAGTTCTTCCTGCCCACAAGTCCTGTACCTGTGCTTTAATAAAATCACCCTTTTTCCACCAAAGACGTCTTTGAAAATTCTTTCTTGATTGTTGGCTCAGGACCTCACGAACCCCACTATTACCTCCAAAATAGCTCATCAATAACCATTCAATGTAATGGATGATTGAGAAATTTGTCATATATAGGGAAACAGGTTCTGATTTGAGTTGCCATTCATTTGATTTGAGTTGCCATTCATTTTATTTTCAAATCAGAATTCAGACTTTTAAATTTTAGAAAGGCAATAAGGCACATATGCCATAATTGCATTATATGTTAGCTGCTTAAGGGAGCACCTCATAATTGTGTACACTAGTAATTCTACACTAGAATATGTAAACATTAAATGGGATAAGTTTAAGACTGTACTTGTTAGTTAAGATCAGATTTTGTTATCAAAATTGTCTGGTGAGGTCATGCTTCTTTGTTTTTTGTTTTTGTTTTTTTATTTGATTATAGTTGACATACAATGTTACTTTAGTTTTGTGTGTACAGCATAGTGATTGGACAAGTTTATACATTGTGCTATGTTCCACAAGTGTAGCTACTATCTGTCCCCATTACTTTTATATCACTATTCTCATTGTCTATATTTTTTATGCTGTGCCTTTTATTCTGTTACAGAATCTGTTGTGGATCACCCAGCAGAAGAACCAACCTGCAATCGGAGTTCTTGGAAGGAAGGAGGTTTATTTTACACCAGTGGGCTCAGAGGAGATCAGTCTCCAGAGGTCTGAGCCCAAAGCATCAACAGAGGGAATGATTTATAGCCTGTTACTTCTGCATTCCTCATTAATGCATGCGACAAGCAGGGTAAGAAGAAGAACTGGGAAGGGGGAGCCTTTGAACAGGGACAGGTATTTCCTTATCAGTCCTGTTGGCCATCTTATAACAGATTTTTCCCTATTAGTCCTCCTTTTGATGCCGCTTTAAAGAGATCTATTCTGTATTAGAGGGCATCATCTTTATTACAGACTGGCTTTCCCCCGCTCAGTTTCCTGACTGGTTTACAAAGTAACAGCATTCTTTTCCAAAGAAGATACAGATGCCTTTTTTCTCAGCAGAGAAGAGGTCAAGTGCCTATCTGTTCTGGAGGGCATTTTCTGCCAGGGAACTTTTTTGGCTCTATAGGGACACTAGGGAGTCAGCCACTTGTTAGTCCCACAGAAGAGCCTGTACCTCCTATACCAGTCCCTGTCCCCATAGCTATTTCTGCCCTTAGGAGTCAGGTAGCAACACTGCTTGTTTAGCCTGAACCTTAAGGCTGAAGGTTAATCTAAGCATTAACTTTTCAGTGCAGACAGTTCCCCAAAATGGCATTAGCAGCCTTACTGGCAGGCAATCCAACAGACCTAAAGAGGTTATACCATATTTAAGCTTTTAAACCCTTCAGATTTTTCCACTGAAAGTGCCCTGCTTTTACAAATGGGGCCCTTGGCAGAATTCCCGGACTTGGTGCAGAGGCTGCGGGCCTAGGCTGAGTTCCCCGGATGTGCACTCTCTAAGGAAAATGTTGCAAGGAATGCAAGGTAGCAGAGACACCACCACAAGCATAACAACCACAAAGGACACAATGACTCTAAACCCATATTTTTCAATAATAATACTGAATGTAAATGAGCTGAAAGCTCCAATCAAAAGACATCGGGTAGCAGAATGGATAAAAAAACAAAATCTATCTATTTGCTGTCTACAAAAAACTCATTTTAGACAGGAGGACACTTTCAAATTCAAAGTAAGGGGATGGAGAAATATCTATCATACTACAGGAGGTCAAAAGAAAGCTGGAGTAGCTATACTTATATCAGACAAACTGGACTTTAAAGACAGTAAAAAGGGATGAAGAAGGGCATTATATAATAATCACAGGGTCTATCCATCAGGAAGAACTAACAATTATAAATGTTTATGCACCGAATATGGAAGCCCCTAAATATGTAAAACAATTAGTCACAAATGGAAACATTCTTATAGATAAGAATGTGCTAATAGCATGGGACTTTAATATTCCACTTATAGCAATGGATAGATTAACTAGACAGAATATCACTAAAGAAACAATGGACTTGAATGACACATTGGACCAGATGGATCTGATAGATATATTTAGAATTCTACAAACTGAGGCCAAGGAATACACTTTCTTAAGTGCGCACGGCACATTCTCCAATACAGATCACAACAGGGACATAAAGCAGCCCTCAATAAATACAAAAGAAGTGAGATCATACCATGCACACTTTCAGATCACAATGCCATGACACTTGAATCACAGGAAGAAGTCTGGAAAACCTCCAAAAACATGGAGGTTATGGAACACCCTACTAAAGAATGAATGGGCCAAGCAGACAATTAGAGAAGAAATTTAAAATATTTGTAAACAAATGAAAACGAAAATACAACAATCCAAACTCTATGGGATGCAGCAAAGGCAGTCCTAAGAGGAAAGTACATTGCACTCTAGGCCTATTTCAAGAATTAGAAAAAGCACAAGTTCAAAATCTAATAGTGCACCTAAAGGAACTAGGAGGAGAGCAAGAAGAGCACACCAAACCCAGTAGGAGAAGAGAAATAATAAAAATCAAGGCAGAAATAAACAATATAGAAATCAAAAAAACACTTGACAAGATCAATGAAACCAAGAGTTGGTGTTTTGAAAAAATAAACAAAATTGACAGCCTGCTAGCCAGGCTTCTCAAAAAGAAAAGACAGAGCACTCAAAAAGACTTAATCATGAATGAAAATGGACTTATTACAACCAACCGCTCAGAAATATAAGCAATTATCAGGGAATACTATGAAAAATTATATGCCAACAAATTGGACAACTTAGAAGAAATGGACAAATTCCTAAACACACACTCACTACCAAAATTCACACAGGAAGAGATAGGAAATCTGAACAGACCAATAACTAGTGAAGAAATTTAATCAGTTATAAAAAAATCTCCCAACATATAAGAGCCCTGGGCCAGGTGGTTTCCCTGGAGAATTCTACCAGACATTTAAAACAGNCTACAGGCCAATATCCATGATGAATACAGATGCAAAAATCCTCAAGATACTTGCAAATCGAATCCAACAGCACATAAAAAGAATTATCCATCAAGATCAAGTGGGATTCATTCCTGGGTTACAGGGCTGGTTCAGTATTTGCAAATCAATCAATGTGATACATAACATTAACAAAATATAAAATAACCATATGATCTTGTCCATAGATGCAGAAAAAGATTTGATAAGATACAGCATCGCTTCTTAATAAAGACGCTCAAGAAAGTCTGGAGAGAAGGAACTTATCTAAACATCATAAAAGCCATCTATGAGAAGCCCTCAGCTAAAATCCTCAATGGGGAAAAACTGAGAGCTTTCCCCATGAGACCAGAAACACGACAGGGATGTCCCCTGTCACCACTGTTGTTTAACATAGTGCTGGAAGTCCTAGCATCAGCAATAAGACAACAAAAGGAAATAAAAGGCATCAGAATTGGTGAAGAATAAGTCAAACTCTCACTTTTCGCAGACGACATGATACTCTGCATAGAAACCCGACAGACTCCACTAGAAGCCTACTAGAACTGATCCATGAATTCAGTAATATTGCAGGATACAAAATCCACGTATAGAAATCAGTTGCATTTTTATACACCAACAATGAAGCAACAGAAAGAGAAATCAAGAAACCGATCCCATTCACAATTGCACAAAAAACCACAAAATACCTAGGAATAAACCTAACCAAAGATACAGGAGATCTGTATGATGAAAACTGTAGAAAACTGATGATGGAAATTGAAGAAGACACAAAGAACTGGAAAACATTCTATGCTCATGGATTGGAAGAATAAATATAGTTAAAATGTCATTACTACCCAAAGGAATCTACACATTGGATGCAATCTTAACCAAAATTGAACCAGCATTCTTCTCAAAACTAGAACAAACTATTCTAAAATTTGTATCGAACCACAAAAGACCCCAAATAGCCAAAGTAATATTGAAGAAGAAAATCAAAACTGTGACACCAGGGTGGCTCAGTCGGTTAAGCATCCGACTTCAGCTCAGGTCATGATCTCATGGTTGTGGGTTTGAGCCCCGCATCGGGCTCTGTGCTGACAGACAGCTCAGAGCCTGGAGCCTGGTTCAGATTCTGTGTCTCCCTCTCTCTCTGACCCTAGCCTGCTCACACTGTCTCTATCTCTTTCTCTCTCAGAAATAAAACTTAAAAAAAAAAACTTTAGGCATCACCATCCCTGACTTTAGCCTCTACTACAAAATTGTCATCATCAAGATAGTATGGTATTGGCACAAAAATAGACACATAGACCAATGGAATAGAATAGAGAACTCAGAATTGGATCCACAAATGTATGGCCAACTAATCTTTGACAAAGCGGGAAAGAGTATCCAATGGAAAAAAGACAGCCCCTTTAACAGGTGGTGCTTGGAGAACTGGACAACAACATGCAGAAGAATGAAACTAGATAATTTTCTCACACCATACACAAAGATTAACTCAAAATGGATAAAGGAACTGAATGTGAGAGAGGAAACCATCAAAACCCTAGGAGAGAAAGTAGGAGAAAACCTCCTTGACCTCAACCACAGTAATCTCTTTCTTGACACATCCCCAAAGGCAAGGGAATTAAGAGCAAAAATGAACTCTTGGGACCTCATCAAGATAAAAACCTTCTGCACAGCAAAGGAAACAATCCATAAAACTAATAGGCAACCGATGGAATGGGAAAAGATAGTTGCAAATGACATATCAGATAAAGGGCTAGTATCCAAAATCTATAAGGAACTCACCAAACTCCACACCTGAAAACAAACGATCCAGTGAAGAAATGGGCAGAAGACATGAAGAGACACTTCTCCAAAGAGGACATCCAGATGACTAACAGACACATGAAACGACGCTCAGCGTCCCTCATTATCAGGGAAATACAAAAGTACACTGAGATACCACCTCAAGGCGGTCAGAGTGGCTAAAATGAACAAATCAGAAGACTGTAGATGCTGGCAAGGATGTGGAGAAACAAGCGCCCTCCTACACTGTTGGTGGAAATGTAAACTGGTGCAAACCCCTCTGGATAACAGTCTGGAGGTTCCTCAAAAAATTAACACTGGAACTCCCCTATGACCCAGCAGTAGCACTGCTAGGAATTTACCCATCGGATACAGGAGTGCTGATGTATAGGGTCACATGTACCCCAATGTTCANGGAAGGGGGGTGATGGGCATGGGGGAGGGCACTTGTTGGGATGAGCACTTGGTGTTATATGGAAACCAACTTGACAATAAACTATTTAAGAAAAAATTTTTAAAAATTAATTCATGAAATTCTTGACCTGTCACATTTGAAACCAGATATTAATGAGATTCGTCTTCTTGGGTGCTCCCTGATGTGAGCTATCTCTTGCTTTTCACTGCACCGCCAACTCCTTCCTGACCAGAGACAGCCAATGTGTTTTGCTCTCAAGCCACATCTAAACCCTTCCTACATTTGTAGATGTGGCCTCTTTTCTAACTCGTTGTGGAGTGTGTTCTGCCATTCTTCAGTTCATTTTCTCAATTATTAACAATAATTTGAGTGTTTTCTAGTATCCCATGGAAGGAGACAAGTTTAGAGTCCTCCTGCTACACTATTTTCCTAACCTCTTGGAATATCGGAATTTTTCTTTTGCTTCCTCTGTCATTTATTTCCTGTAGTGTATTTTTACTTTTAGTTATAGACTTTTTAATCTCTGCTACTTTCTAAATATTTTCTATCTCCTTGTTGAAGATTTTACTGAGAACTTCCAGTCTTTTCTTAATTCCAGTAAGTATCTTTACAACCATTACTTTGAATTCTCTATGATGCATATTGCTTTTCTCTGTTTCGTTTAGCTCTTTTGCTGTGATTTTGGCGTGGTCTTTGATTTTGAACATCATGTCTCCTCATTTTGTCTAATTCCCTGTTTCTTTATATTAGGAAAGTCAGCTATGTTACCTGATTTTGAGAGTAGTGGCCTATGAAGACAAGATCTTGTAGGGCCCTGTAGTGCTATCTACTCTGTTTACCAATTTCAGGTGCTTCAGAGGAGTCACCTATGTACACTGCCAGCACCCTGCTTTTGTGGTTAAGATGCATTTGCCTTCAGTCCGCTTAGCTGCAATGGCCCCCTTTGCCTGTTTTGGTCAGGGTTTAGTCCTGTACTGTTAAGGGGCCAGTTTTGGGCCCCCATAGGCTTGTAGATGGGTAAGACAAAGTGCTTTCCTTCAGTACTTTTGCTGGGATTGGACTTGCATCAATCTGCAGGATGTCCTTCCTGTGTTGTCCTGAGAGGCTTTCATTGTTGGGAAGGGCCTGTATTTAGATGACATTTCTCTTGGTGTTGAATTTAACATGAACTATGGAGCTATCTCCTTGTGCTTCCCACTGTGATTTTTTTGTGTGTTTGTGAGTGGGGCTGGCAGTCAGATCACATAGGTGCCACCAACCTTCTGCTGGGCCTGTAGTGGGAAGTGGTGTGTGGTGTTATCTTCCCCTCTTCCAATGGTAAGAGTCATTTTGTAGTAGTTCTGGTCAATCTAGGGGCTGCTTGCACAATGAGAAGCATCAAGTGTTTCTTCAGAGGAAGTTCTGCTTGGAGATATGGATTGGATAAGGCTGTAGGCAGAACTTTCTCAGGAGGCAAAGTGGTTGGCATTAGCTTGCTATATTGAGAGTTTTACCACTGGTTGCCATGTGTTTCAAGGTATCTATTCTGTGACAGGAGGTGGTGAGAAATGGTGCCTGCCAGGTATTTGTTCTTGTAGAAGTCTCCTAAGTATCACTACTCTTCCAGGAAACTTCTGACATTAGTAAATAAATCCTCTCCCTGTATAATATAAGCACCTCTCATACTGCTGCTTCTATGCTGTATCTGAGTGGGGTTGTTTGTTATTTTGGCTCTTTAATGATGGGGACTCGGGTTCCTATGTCCCCTGCATCTCCAAGAGCTGAGCCTACTGATTTTTAAAGTTCTTAGTGTTGAGTCCCACTGATTGTAATAACTCTGCAAGTTAACCCCTACTGGTTTTCAAAGCCAAATTATATGAGGACTCATTTCCCTATGCGGTTCCCACTTGTCTGTGGTGCCTGGTGTGAGGTTGTTGACCTCTCTTCTCTATGCTTGTGGTGTACCTCTTGTTTATGGTTAGTTTGGTTCCAGCCTGGGACTCTGTCTTCAATACTGTTTTATTCAATTTCTTAAAAATTTCTTTAAATTCCAGTTAGGTAACATCCAGTATGCTATTGATTTCAGGTGTACAAAACTGATTCAACACACAGTGCTCATCACAAGTGCACTCCTCAATTCTTATCATCTATTTAATTCATTCCCCTACCCACCACCCCTCTGGTAACCATCAGTTTCTTATATATTGTGAAGAATCTGTTGTTTGTTTGCATCTCTCCCCTCCCCCATCTTTGCTCATTTATTTTGTTTCTGAGATTCTACATATGAGGAAATAATATGGTAATTATATTTCTCTGATTGAGTTATTTCACTTAGCTTCCTGTGTAGTTCCATCCATGACAATGCAAATGGCAAGATCTCATTCCTATTTATGGGTGAGTAATATTACTTTGTGTGTATATATATATGTGTGTGTGTGTATATGTGTATGTATATATATGTATACTATATTTATCTACAATAGCCAAATTATGGAAACAGCCCAAGTGTCCATCAAATGAGGAACAAAGAAGATATGGTATGTGTGTGTATGTATATGTATATATGTGTACTGTGTGTGTATGTGTGTATTACAATAACATTTATTATAATATATGGCTATTGTTTATTACAATAAAATTGTGGTACATTTGTCCCTTCAAATTAATATGTTTGTAATCTTTGGGTAAAAACCTAGTAGTGTAATTGCTGGATGGTACATTAGTTCTATTTTTTTTTTTTAATGTTCATTTATTTATTTTTTGAAAGAGAAAGATAGAGAGTAAGTGGGGGAGGGACAAAGAGAGGGAGACAGAATTCCAGGCAGGGTCCATACCTTCAGCACAGAACCCAATGTGGGGCTTAAACTCATGAACTATGAGATCATGACCTGAGCTGAAACCAAGAATCAGACGCTTAACTGATTGAGCCACCCAGGTGCCCTTCATTAGTTCTATTTTTACCTTTTTTGAGGAATCTCCATACTGTTTTCGAAGTGGCTGCACCAGTTTGTATTCCCTCCAGCAATGTAAGAGGATCTCCCTTTCTCTGCATTCTTGCCAACGTGATCTTTCCTGTGTTGTTAGTTTTGGCCATTCTGACAGGTTTGAGGTGGTATCTCGTGGTTTTGATTTGTATTTTCCTGATGATTGATGTTGAGCATTTTTTCATGTGTCTGTTGGCCATCTATCTTCTTTGGAAAAATGTCTATTCACATTTTCCCACTTCCTAATTGGATTAGTCATTTTTGGGGTGTTGAGTACTATAAGTACTTAATATGTTTAGGTTACTGTTTATCAGATATGTAATTTTCATATGTCCTCCGATTCCATAAGTTCCCTTTTAGTTTTGCTGATTGTTTCTCTGCTGTGCAGAAGCTTTTTATTTGGATGAAGTCCCAATAGTTCATTTTTGCTTTCCTTTCCCTTGCCTCAGGAGACCTATCTAGAAGTTACTACAGCTGATGTCAAAGAAGTTACTGCCCATGTTTTTCTCTAGGATTTTGATGACTTCAGGTCTCACAGTTATGCCTTTCATCCATTTTGAGTTTATTTTTATGTATGGAATAAGAAGTGGTTCAATTTCATTCTTTTGCATATTGCTTTCCTGTTTTCCCAGCACCATTTGTTGAAGAGACTGTCTTTCCCATTGGATATTCTTTCCTGCTTTGTGGAAAATTAGTTGACCATATTGTTGTGCGTTCATTGCTGAGGTTTCTATTCTGTTCTTCTTTTTAAATGTTTTACATTTATTTATTTTTGAGAGGTAGAGACAGAGCACAAGTGGGGGAGGGCCAGAGTAAAGAAGGATACACAGAATACAAAGCAGACTCCAGAGAGTTCTGCATATTGATCTTGTACCCTATGATGTTGCTGAATTTATCAGTTTGAGCATTTTTTTGGTGGAGTCTTTAGGGTTTCTATATGTGTTATCATGTTATCTGCAAATAAAGAAAGTTTTATTCTTCCTTGCTTATTTCGATGCCTTTTATTTCTTTTTGTTTTCGGATTGCTGTGGCTAGGACTTCCAATATGTACTGTCGTAAATAACAGTGGTGAGAGTGAGTGGATACCCCTGTCTTCTTCCTGACCATAGAGGAAAAGCTCTCAGTATTTCTGCCTTGATGATACTACCTGTTTTTCATAGATGGCCTTTATTATTTTGAGTCATGTTCCCTCTAAACCTACTTGGTTGAGGGTTTTTATCAAGAACAGATGATGTACTTTGTCAAATGCTATTTCTGCATTTATTGGGAGGATCATATGGTTCTTATCCTTAATTAATATAATGTATCACACTGATTTGCGAATATTGAACTACACTTGCAACTCAGGAATAAATACCACTTGATGATGGTGGATGATTTTTTATTGTATTGCTGGATTTGGTTTGCTAGTATTTTATTGAGATTTTGTGTAACTATGTTCATCAGGGATATTGGTCTGTAGTTCTCTTTTTTAGTGGATTCACTAAAAAAAATTAGTGTAATTTTAAAATTACAAATGTTTATTTATTTTCGAGAAAGAGAGAGTACAAGAAGAGTCAGAGAGAGAGAGAGGAGACACAGAATCCAAAGCAGGCTCCAGGCTCTGAGCTGTCAGCACAGAGCCTGACATGGGGCTCAAACCTATGAACTGTGAGATCATGACCTGAGCTGAAGTTGGACACCCAACTTACTGAGACACCCAGGCGCCCTTTTAGTGGATTCTTAATCTGGTTTTGGTATCAGGGTAATGATGGCTTCATAGAGTGAATTTGAATGTTTTCCTTCCTTTTCTATTTTGGAATATGTGGAGAAGCATAGGTACTAATTCTGCTTTCAATGCAGGGCAGAATTCACCTGTGAAGCCATCTGGTCCTGGACTTTTGCTTGCTGGGAGTATTTTGACTGGTGATCCACTTTCTTTGCTGGTATTGGCATATTTGCGTTTTCTACTTCTTCCTTTTTCAATTTTGGTAGTTTATGTATCTCTGGGAATTTATTCATTTCTGCCAGGTTGTCAAATTTGTTGGCATATAGATTTTCATGATAGTCTCTTATAATTGTTTGTAGTTTTATTGTTTTGCTTGTTATACTTTTTCATTTGTGAGTTGTATTTACTTGGGTCTCTTAATTTGATAAGCTTGGCTAGAGTTTTATCAATTTTGTTAAATTTTTTAAAGAACTAGCTCCTCGTTTCATTGATCTGTTCTATTTTTTTTGGTTTCTATATAATTTATTTCTGCTCTAATCTTTCTTATTTCTTATAATCTTCCTTCTATTGGCTTTAGACTTCATTTATGTTCTTTTTCTAGTTCCTCTAGGTGTAATGTTAAGCTGTTTATTTTATATTTTTCTTCCTTCTTGATGTAGGCCTGTATAGCTATATAATTTCCTCTTAGAACTGCTTTTGCTGAATCTGAAAGATTTTGGTCCCTTTTGTTTTCATTTTGATTTGTTTTTGTGTATGTTTTTTTTTTAAATTTCTTCTTTGATTTCATGTTTGACCCATTCATTATTCATTGTCATGATGTTTAACCCTCATGTATTTGTGGTCTTTCCAAATTTTTTTCTTCTGTGCCTTCTAGTTCCATAGTATTGTGGTCAGAAAATATACATGGTATGATCTCAATCTTTTTTTTTTTTTAATAGTTTATTG
>NW_027528864.1:0-3594 GCF_008692635.1 Crocuta crocuta | reverse complement strand
ATATACTGGAGAATGTCCCATGTACTCTGCAGAGAGTGTGTATTCTCCTATTTTAGGATAGAATGTTCTGAATATAGCTGTTAAGTCCATATGATCCAGTGTGTCATTCAAAATCATTGTTTCCTTATTTTTTATTTAGATGATCTATCCATTGATTTAAGTGTGGTGTTTAAATCCTCTCTTACTATTCCATTATTATCAATTCCTTTTTGTTTGTTACTGTTTTATATATTTGGGGGCTCTATGTTGGGTACATATATATTTACAATTGTTATATCTTCTTATTGGATTGTCTCTTCTATTATGATATAGTGCCCTTTTTATTGTCTGTCTTTGTCTCTTGTCACAGTCTTTGTTTTAAAGTCTAGTTTGTCTATAGGGTGCCTGGGTGGCTCAGTTGGTTAAGTGTCCGACTTCAGCTCAGGTCATGATTTCACAGTTCTTGGGTTCAAGCCCCGCATTGGGTTCTGTGCTGATGGCTAGCTCAGAGCCTGGAGCCTGTCTTCAGATTCTGTGTCTCCCTCTCTCTCTGACTCTCACCTGCTCATGCTGTCTCTCTCTCTCTCAAAAATAAATGAAACATTAAAAAAATAATGTCTAGTTTGTCTGATATAAGTATTGGTAAGCTGGCTTTCTTTTGACATCCATTTGTGTGATAAATCATTCTCCCGTTCCCTCACTTTTAGTCTGCAGATCTCTTTAGGTATAAAATGAGTCTCTTCTAGGGAGCATATAGGTGAGTTTTTATTTTTTTTATCTGTTCTGACATCCTATATCTTTAGAGTGTTTAGTCTATTTACATTCAAAGTAATTACTAATAAGGGCGCCTGAGTGGCTCAGTTGGTTGAGCGTCCGACCTCAGCTCAAGTCATGGTCTCGCGGTTCACGGGTTCGAGCCCCACGTCAGACTCTGTGCTGAATGCTTGCTCAGAGCCTGGAGCCTGTTTCAGTTTTTGTGTCTCCTTCTCTTTCTGCCCCACCCTGGCTCACGCACTGTCTTACTCTGTTTCTCAAAAATAAATAAATGTAAAAAATTTTTTCCAAGTAATTACTGATAGAGATATATTTAGTGCCAGTTTATTGTTTTCTTGTTCTTTCTGGAGATTTCTCTGATTTTTTAATGGTCTTCTTAACTTTTGTTCTCTCCTTTGCACTCAAAGAGTCTCCTTTAATATTTCTTCCAAGTCTTGTTTCATGGTCACGAAATACTTCAGTTTTTGTTTGAGTAGGTCTTTATATCTCTTCCTATTCTTACTTTATATCCCTTTCTATTCTCTTCTAGCCTTGTTAGATAGAAGATTATTGCCTGCATATTTTGCCCATTCCACATTTTGCCTATATCATTCCACTCCCTTCTGACTTTCCAAGTTTCTGTTGAGAAGTTTCCATCTAGCCTTATGAGATTTCCCTCCCAAGTTAAGGACACTTTTGTCTTGCTGCGTTTAAGACTTTTTTATTTATTACTCTATTTTGCCAGTTTAATTACAATATGTCTTGGTATTGGCCTGCTTTTGTTGATTCTGATCAGACTTCTCTGTGCCACCTGGTTCTGGATGTCTGTTTCCTTCCCCAAATTAGGGAAGGTTTCAGCTGTTATTTCTTCAAACAAATTTTCTACCCCTGTTTTACTCTCTCCTTCTTATGGAACTCCTATAATACATATGTATTATGTTTGATGGAGTCATTTAGTTCCCCTAGTCTATTCTTGAGTTTCATAATTCTCCTTTTCTCTCTTGTTCAGTTTCATTATTTTCCATTTTTTCTTCTGCTAGGTCACCAATTTTTTCCTCTGCTTCTTGCAGCCTGGTGTTCATTGCATCAGGCCTGTTTCCAAACTTGTTTATTTCATTCCTTATCCCTGGTTTATTCTTTTTTAACTCTTAATATTTCTGTGGTAAGGTTCTCAGTCATGTCCTCTATTCTTTTCTCAAGTCCAATGAGCATCTTTATGAGTGTTGCTTTAAATTATCCATCAGGCATGTTATTTATATCTTTTTTGCTTATATCTTTAGATGTGGCCTTATCTTGTTCTTTCATTTGGGATAAGTTTTTCTGTCATGGCATTTTTGTCTAAGCCTCTGCTTTCCTCTGTGTGTTCAAAAAGGCAGTTATGTCTCCTGCTCCTAAAAGGAATGGCCTTATGAAGAAGAGGTCATATAGTGCTCATGGTCTCGCACATCAGAGTGTGTCTCTGGTGTGTCCTGTGTGTGCTCTGATACTGTGTTTTGGATGATCTACCCTTCAGGCCCGTCGTCTGCAGAAGCTCTCCTTGACTGCTGTGGGCAGTATTCATCTCCTGGGCTGAATGTGGTGAATTTTAACTAGGTCTGCTTTGTCTGCTTGTGACTTGAGACCTGACACCACTTCCACCAGAACTGAGGCCCTGGAGCAGTCTCTGGTCAGGAACACGGTGTGGGAAGGGGCCCGCCACACTGGGATTGAGGCAAACTTCACTGAGAAGGGCAGTCCGATTAGGGCACAGTAGAGTGGGTCTTGGTGTAAACTAGTCAGTCTATGTTGGCACTTTGCTGCTGCCTACAGGTGGCTCTGTGCTTATGCTGAGGGGTGAGGAAGGCAAATGGTGCTAGCCAGCTCCTTTGTTTCCAGAGGTGAGTCTTCATTAATCCTGCCTCATATGGAATTGCTCCAAGAATAAAATAATCTACCCTCTGTGTGCTCAAGGATTCTTCAGATTGATGTTTCCACACTGTCTGGGTTTTCTGCCTACCTTCTCTTTAGGAGTAGCACAGTGTCTACTAGGCTCAGTCCCACCAAGCCTGCTGACCTTTAAAACTCTACACTTTAAGCCCAAGTGGTTGCAAGAACTGACAAAATTCAGTCCCTCTCTCCCTCCTGTGTGCTCCTCTCTCTCTCTCTCTCTCTCTGTCTTCTCTGTGACCATGGCTCCCTCCCCTCCACAGCATCCATGATCTGTTTCTCCCTTAAAGTATATCTCCATGGTTCCTTGCTTCATTGTGCCCTCTTCTCTGCCTTTAGTTGTGAGGTTTGTTCTATAAGTCTTTAGGTTGATTTCTGGGATAATTAGGATAATTCAATAATTAATTAGTTGTGTTCATGGGTTTAGACAAGCCCAGGATCCTCATATTCCAACACCATCTTCCTTTCCTACACTTCCTCCTGATTTAGATATGGCTTTCTCTCTAGGATTAACCATGGAGAGTCTGTTCTGCCAGTCCTATGTTTTCTGGGTTAGTTTCACTGATTTAGCTCTTATCTGGGTATATTCTTGGGAGATGGTGAGCATACGATCCTTCTACTCCACCATCTTCCCAGGATTCCTCTACAATGTGATTTTTGAAGTCTAGAAAGTTCCTTCTGATCATGATTTATTACTTGATCATGGTGAATAATTCTTTTAATATACTGTGAAATTCATTTTGCTAGTAAATTCTTGAGAATTTTTACATCCATGTTCATCAGGGATATTGGCCTGTGATTTTCCTTTTTAGTGGGGTCTTTGCCTGATTTTAGATTCAAGGTAATGCTGCCTTCATAGTATGAGTTTGGAACCTTCCCTTCTGTTTCTATTTTTTTTTTTTTTTTTACAAATAGTTTTTTTTCAAATTATTTTCT
>NW_027528863.1:0-493 GCF_008692635.1 Crocuta crocuta | reverse complement strand
TTTCGGGTGACGAGCCATAGAGGGACACGGTTTTCCTCACTCCAGGGGGCTCGGCGCACCCGGCCGGCAAGCCCTGGCCCATGCTCGCCAGCCCCACCCAGAGAAGGAAGCAGCGATTCTGACTCCACCCCCAGAGCTCGCAGGGGGCCTGGAATTGCCCCGAGGGCGTTGCCTGGGACGCTGTGTCTAAGGCAATTTCAGCGGGGCGTGCGGACTGGGATTTGGAGATTGGAACTGGCCTGGGTTGAAGAGTGCAACCGACTCCGGCTGCGCCCCTGGTACGGGGAGTTTACACACCCAAAAAAGCGAGGTGCNCTTGGTTCAAGAAGGGACTGGAGCACCGCCCCTCTCCCCCCCACAACCGCCAAGGCAGAGCTCCCGCCTGAGGCATTGGATCACGCCACGCCCATCCCTGCCTGAGAGCTGCCCGCCTCCCCTCTTTTTTTTCCTTTCCCCCCCCCTTTTTTTTCTCTTTCTTTTTTTCTTCTTCTTT
>NW_027528862.1:542229-549523 GCF_008692635.1 Crocuta crocuta | reverse complement strand
CTGGTTTTTTTTAAATATATATAATTGGCACAATTTGCAAAACTAGCTCACCGTTTACATTGCAACTGAAGAGGGGATTGATTGGGGACTATCAAAACAGAGTTTCTTTCTATCTACTTGCAAGGCAGACTGCATATTTTGGTAATAACGCTAGACTGAGGGCTTTTTTTATGAAAGAAAAGAAGAGAGACAACAGAAAACAGGAAGATAGAGAAGCAATGTTCTATTTCAAGAATGTTTTGATTTGTTACTCAGCACCCCTCCCCCAAAAAAGCTTTCAAGGATATCCTTTGGCCAATGGTTGCATAACATAACATACATAACACTCAACATTAACAGTTAACAAATTCACTAGCCAGAGAAATCTGACAAGTAAAAACCTCCAAATCACAATCAGGTGAAAATTTGCTTGGTTATTTAGTGTTTACAGAGTTAGTACCTATGACTTCAAAATTCTAATGTCCTAGATCTCTCAAATGAAGCCCATTATAACAAGTTGCTTTCCCAAGATTTGACATTAGCCTCACCTGTCTGATCACATTTTTTTTTAACATTTATTTATTTTTGAGAGAGAGACAGAAAGGCAGAGAGGCAGAGCACAAGATGGGGAGGGGCAGAGAGAGATGGAGACCCAGAATCTAAAGCAGGCTCCAGGCTCTGAGCAGTCCACACAGAGCCTGATGTGGGGCTTGAACCCACGAACTGTGGGATCATGATCTGAGCTGAAGTCAGACACTTAACCGACTGAGCCACCCAGGCACCCCTAATCACATTTTAAATACTGAGAACAAACTGAAGGTTGACGAGGTGGCGGGTGGGGGGAGAGGGGAAAGTGGGTGATGGGCATTGCAGAGGGCACTTGTTGGGATGAGCACTGGGNAGAAATCCCTGAGACACTATGCCATATAGGCTCCTTCAAATATCCCCAGAAGCCAATACAGACTGAAGCACTCACATTTCCATAAAGTAATAAGTAGGCTAAGGCAGCAATGAAATAAGACTGTGGTGAAAATGCTCCCAAGAATAAGAACAAAGTCCTTTCCATCCTTCAACCAATCCCCAGTCTCTCGTGCAGGGCCTGGCCCAGAGGAGACTGCTCAGTGAATTTCAGTGAATTGCACAAGAAGAGAAAGAAGACAGAAAAAGAGATTCTCAACCTTCCTTAGCAGATGCCACACCTGAAGGAGTAGAGGAACTGAGAGAGACATCATCTATAGCATGAGTGGGGACATAGTAAGGCTTTCATTCCAGAGTCCCTTTCTGTCACAGATGCAAAGGCATTACTCCTTCCAGATGGCCTCAGCCTTCTGTGCTGCCACAGTCAAGAGCCAGCAGCATGTTGTGGTGAACACCCAGCAGCACTAAAAGTGCTTCCTTCCTGTCCAAGGTGATTCCCCGCAGTGGCCTGTCATGTTGCCTTATCATCTCTGTACAGTCTTCACTCTTTAAAGAGTTTAGATATTCTTCGGGGTGCCTGGATGGCTCAGTTGGTTAAGCGTCCGGCTTCGGCTCAAGTCATGATCTCACAGTTTGTGAGTTCAAGCCCTGTGTCAGGCTCGGTGCTGACAGCTCAGAGCCTGGAGCCAGCTTCGGATTCTGTGTCTCCCTCTCTCTCTGGCCCTCCCCTGCTCATGCTGTTTCTGTCTCTCAAAACTGAATAAATGTTTTTAAATTTTTAAAATATTTCTATATAAAAAAAAGGAATCTGGATATTTTTCTACTTTCAAGGATTAACATGCAGCAGAGTTCGGGTCCTCTGACTAATGTAGAGAGAGCCAGATCTCAGCTCTTATAGCTCTTCTGCAGATAATCTATGATTCTTCAACCCTTCTGAATTCTGTATTATAATATCCTTTTATACAGGATCCAATTAGGTGTGTGGTAGGCACATATTTCTCCCCATAATAATGTAAGATTATTCTCTTAGAATTGGTGGCCAATTGACCAGCCATGTGATATTCTATGTTGATGCGTGACCTCCTTCCCTGACATACTGCCTGAGAGCGCATTGGTCAAGTGATGCTAGCTCATGGTTGCAGAGACTTGATGGGTCCAATGTCCTCACTGCATAGCCAATCCAAGGGTGCAGGCTTAAGAAATAATAGTAAAAACAGTAGGAACAATGGTATGAAGCCAAAGATGGAGAAAGAACTAGAAGTTATGAATTAAGACTATCAAAAGCAGTAAACTTGAATTTATACCATAAACAAAAATTAACTGAAAATGGGTCAAAGACCTAAATTTAAGAGCTAAAACTATACTGTTTCCCAGAGTGGCTGCATCAGTTTACATTCCCACCAGTAGTGCAAAAGGGTTCCCCTTTCTCCACATCCTCACCAACATCTGCTGTTTCCTGAGTTGTTCATTTTAGCCATTCTGACAGGTGTGAGGTGGTATCTCACTGTGTTTTTAATTTGTATTTCCCTTATGATGAGTGATGTTGAGCACTTTTTGATGTGTTCGTTAGTCATTTGTAGGTCTTTGGAGAAATGTATGTTCATGTCTTCTGCCCATTTCTTCACTTCTACTAAAATGGCTATAATATTTTAAAAATCAGAAAATAACAAGTGTTGGGGCTCCTGGGTGGCTCAGTCAGTTAAGCGTCCAACTCTTGATTTCAGCTCAGGTCATGATCCCAGCGTCATGGTATGGAGCTCCACACTCAGCATGGAGCCCACTTAAGATTCTTTCTCTCTTTCTTCTGCCCCCTCCCCCCACTTGTGCACTCTCTCTCTCTGAAAGAAAGAAAGAAAGAGAGAGAGAGAAAGAGAGAAAAAAAGAAGGAAGGAAGGGAAGGAAGGANGATCCCAGCGTCATGGTATGGAGCTCCACACTCAGCATGGAGCCCACTTAAGATTCTTTCTCTCTTTCTTCTGCCCCCTCCCCCCACTTGTGCACTCTCTCTCTCTGAAAGAAAGAAAGAAAGAGAGAGAGAGAAAGAGAGAAAAAAAGAAGGAAGGAAGGGAAGGAAGGAAGGAAGGAAGGAAGGAAGGAAGGAAGGGAGGGAGGGAGGAAGGGAAAGAAAAGAAAGAAAGAAATGTTGGTGGGGGGTGTAGAAACGGGAACCCTCATGCATTGCTGATAAGGATATCAAAATGGTGCGGTCACTGTGAAAAACAGTTTGACAGTTCCACAAAAAGTTAAAAATATAATTACTATATGATCCAGCAATTCTACTTCTGGGTATATACCCAAAAGAATTGAAAGTAAGGACTCAAACAGATATTTATACACTAATATTTGTAACATTATTCACAATAGCCAAAAGGTGGAAACAACTCAAGTGTCCATCAGCAGATGAATGGATTTAAAAAATGTGATACATCCATATAACAGAATATTATTCTGCCTTAGAAAGGAATTAAATACTGATAGATGCCACAGCAAGATAACCTTGAAAATACTATGCTGAGCGAAATAAGCCAGGCACAAAGAACAAATGTTTTATGATTCCATTTATATGAATTAGCCTGAATCGGCAAATTCATAGAGACAGAAAACAAATTAGAGGTTACCAGGGACTGGGGATGGGAGGGACAGAAGGATGGGGAGTTATCGCTTAACAGGTACAGAGTTTCTATTTAGGATAATGAAAAGTTTAGAAATGGACAGGGGTAATGGTTGCACAACACTGGGAATGTAATTAATGCCAGTAGATCGTACACTTAAAATAGTTAAAATGGCCAAGTTTGTATCATATGTATTTTACCGCAATACAAAAATGCAATTGCTTTATTTGTGTTAATGCTGAGATTTGCAGTGAGAAGCAGTTAACAGAAGCAGAAGCAGCCCAAGGGCATGTCAAGAGGAGGCCTGAGAGAACAGTGCCAGCAACTCCTATCTTGTTTCTGCACAAGGATGGGGGTGGGCCAATGTGCTGGTTCAACTTTTGCCTCATTCTCATCAGATGCTGTTTTGCTGAGCTGGAAGGTGGAACGCATAATCCAGGACTCTCTACGAGAGATCTCTGGAGGCCCTGGAAAGTGAATGAGCTCAGCAGGAGGAGAGGATGTTCCAAGGACTGTGGGTGGAGCCGCTGTGTTTGTTGCCCAGGGTTACAACGGATGGAGCCAAGAAGCAGATTCCAAACAGTCCTGAGGACGCCAAGATGCAAGTTGGTACAGAGCCCAAAACCCCCAACTCTGGGGGTTAGCAGAAATGAAGAACCAAGATATGAAAGTAAAAATCAGAGCTGCAGGGAAGCTATAACATGAAGGGAACTGGGGTGGGCCTGAATTAATTGTGAGCTGTCTGCCTCAGATTTTTATAGGACTCTCCTGCCTTCTTTTGNTTGAAAGGTCTGAAAAGAACAGTAAGTTGAAGATATTTTGACATTATAAACCACAATTATTAGATTCTTTTAAGAACATTCCCTTTTAAGGAGAAAAGTTACCTGGGAAACTGACAGGAGCTGTTAGCAGGAGAAGGGAAGAATCAGGGCATGTCAATCTTTTCTCCTCTGCAAATGATTTATAGAAATAGCAGCATCCATTGGACATAATAAAAGAACTTAGAGGATACTGCATTGTAGGCACAGCGACCAGCAATTGTCTGTTACCTGACAAGTAGATAGTGGATATTGGAAACTGAATATTCCATGACACAGATGCTCCCGGAGTATTAGTGCCTGCTCTGGAAGGTCTGCCTCCAGAGTGACCAAGCCCATGTGGTAGTTGTTCAGGTCTGGTCACTATCCTAAAGGCTAAGAGTGATAGCAGGTAGAGAAATGGGGACAGCTGGGTGGAGTTGAGGCAGAGACTGAGACGAAGCCTCCATACAGAGAGGCTGGGATGGCCACCCTTGTCAACCTGAGCTGTGCTCCCACAGCCCATGCCTATAAATTCAGTGCAGGGGCCAGGAGATTGTGAGGCCCACTAGACTGGCCTGAGCCCCCCCTCAAGCAGAGATCTGGGCCCAAAAGAAATGAAACTGTCTTGGAGTGTGAGGACAAAGGAGGCAAAGAAGGTGCAGAAGAGGTGGGGGAGAACATTGATCAAAGAAAGCGTGCAGGGGCACAGAACCCTATCTGCTGCTTCTTTTACAGTCCTAAGGGCTGGGGTGCTTGCCAAAACTATAGAAGAGTCAAGGATTAAATATTTACCCAACAGTCGGGGTCTAAAATAGATTATAATGTGAAACCAGCTGACTTATGAGAATTACTTGAGCAGTATAAAACTCAAATATATTAAAGTCATCCATCAGGCATCCATTTATTGCCAGGAAACGATAACTGGCAGAATCCATTTGCTGAGGCTGCCAGCCAAGGTTGCTCAGGCTCTTCTTCTGGCAGACAGTAAAAGAAGCAGGCCCCGGGCAGTCAGTCCTGCAGGCAGGATTTGGAAGCGAGGTGCCTCCTTCCTGGGGATCAGGCAGAAAGCAAGCAATAAATGGCGTGGTAGAGGGCAGAGGGGGAATAGCAGTGGGGATGAAGACGGCAAGTCAAAGTTAGAATAGGGAGTTCAAATATGTTATCGAAGTGTCTAGACCTGGGGTTCCGAATCATCTTTGAGCCTTGACCCCTTCAACAGTTTGGTGAGACCCATGGATTTCTTTTCAGAATACTATTTCTAAATGCACAAAATAAGGCACAATGGATTAAAAAAGGAAACCAACTATAAGGCTATACAATTATATGATATTTTATATGATATAGTAATACAATTGTTTGTTTAACACATTAAATAATAAGATCTAAGAGGGAGCATAATGCCTACCATAATAATTGCAAAGCAGTGATGAGCACAAGAGGTATTCAGAAATCTCTACAACTTTGGGGCGCCTGGGTGGCTTAGTTNAAATCTGTACAACTTGTCACTTGATTAAAAAAAATTCTACTATTTTCAAAGTTTCAGGCACTGTGAATACTACTACAGTTCTTTGCTTATACTCATGATAGAAGAAAATGTTAAATTTCAGTTAGAGGTTAGCGAAAACAGAGCTGTATTTTTCCCTGTACAAATGTATTGACCTCTTGTTGTTTTTTAAGTTGAGATATAATTGATGGATTTATCCATGGACTTTTTGGGAATTTGTATACCTGGATTAAGAAACCCTGGTAGAAGTGACAAACAGAAGCNNNTTTGAGAAAGAGAGAAAGACAGAGTGAGAAGTGGGGGAAGGGCAGAGAGAGAGAGAGGGAGAGAGAGAATCTCAAGCAGGCTCCACACTGTCAGCACAAAGCCCGATGCAGGGCTTGATCCCACGCACTGTGAGATCATGACCTGAGCCAAGATCAAGAGTTGGACACTTAACCGACTGAGCCACCCAGGCACCCCAATACAGTGGCTTTTTAAGTGTTCCCATCATGCACTTGTTTGTCTGAACGGCACTCAGTTAAAGGGCCTGACAAAAGGTGAATGGGTTAAAAATGAAAAAAGAGCGGCTATGTGTTGATAACTATTGAAGGTGGGTGATAAGCACATCGAGTTCTTCAGGCGACTCCTCCACTTTTCTGTACATTTTAAATGTTTCATACTAAAATAATTTAGAAGTGATAAATAAAGGGTCTGGCATGCTGTTTAATTACCAGAATTACTTCGATTCATTCTTTTACCTATTCATTCATTCAATAAATATTTATTGTTACCTCTGNCCAGGAGAACAAGTAAGGAGGAGTATGAATGGTAAGATAAATCTAGGAGGCAAAGCTGAGGCCTTGAGGGAGGCCATTTTGATGGGAGTGAAGTTCTTGAAGCAGAGAGGGAGAAGAAGGGAGGACACGCTATAATGCACGGAGGGCAGAGTGAGCAGTCTGTGGTGTGAGCTGGCTGGAAGCAGGAAGTGGGTGCTGGAGAAAGATGGCTGAGGCAGTGGGGGGCCACCAAAGGAAGCTTCTGTATTCTGCTTCACATTATGCCTAGCTCGGAGCAGAGGGGTCTACTTAGTGGCTATTCTCTGCCCAAAAAGACATATTCAAGAATATGGATTAAACCAAAGAAAGGCGGGTCAGTCACATCAACACTTTAGAAACATGAGTTTTAAAGTTCACTGTCAATCTCAAAAGAAAAAAACAGATGCATTAACTTTGTAGAACAGAGCTTTTAAAAGGAACACAGTATAACTTGAAACTGATGCAAATCAAACGTCAGAGAGAAGAAATTAATCTCTGTTTATATTTCATTTCCTCTAAC
The DNA here is from genome assembly GCF_008692635.1 of Crocuta crocuta. Taxonomy (NCBI): domain Eukaryota; kingdom Metazoa; phylum Chordata; class Mammalia; order Carnivora; family Hyaenidae; genus Crocuta; species Crocuta crocuta. Next base: position 542,393 of record NW_027528862.1, on the reverse strand, counting down.
ATTTGCCTAACTGAGAAAATAGCAACTGGGCTTTAATAATATTGGAGGAGTAAAAATTCCCAGGACACATAACCCTTTAAACAAGTTTTCTTCTAAACCCCATTTCAATAATGGCTTGGTAATTACTGCGTTCACAGGAGAGCTCTAGCTGGCACCTTCCCACC
>NW_027528862.1:539059-542168 GCF_008692635.1 Crocuta crocuta | reverse complement strand
TCTCCAGGACCCTCCTGGCAGGTAGATGCCCACATTCTAACCACCTGACTCACTCAAGGAAAGACACAAAGCCCAGATGAGTTTCAGCAGGAAGCCCTTTGTTAAGAACTTTACAAGCAAGAAGAATTCTGCTTCAGTGCGTATTTCTCCACCATGAGCACTAGTAGTTGTGCTTCCTTCAACACATCCTATGGCTCTATCGACCAGGACACAGTGACTTGAACTTTGTCATCCAATTGACAACTACTCCAATTCCCTTCAGAGGCCCTAGTCACATCTGCCAAACATCTGAACTCTAGGTAGTCCAGTCTGTGTCCACAAAGGCACACAGTTCAGAGGGGACAAGAATACATCTTATACCCACAGTTAGTAGCACGAAAAGTCAGTTGTCAGTACCAGCATTCACATAGTTTACTGATTTACAGTCAAAGTAGCCTAACCTATGCTGGTTAAGAACACAGGCTCTAGAGATCCAACACAGGCTTTAAATGAAGTCACTTACTAGCTGTGTGACCTTGGACAAGTCACTAAACTCCTCTAAGACTCAGTTTTATGAACCTCATATAAGGGAGAACAATAGCTAGCTATCTCACAGAATTGTTTCAAGAATTAAATGAGAAATTCTGGCGCAGCCCCTCACCTGACACTCTACTCCTTCAGTAATCCACTCCACTAGCACCAGGCTCCTTCCCAGGGGTGTGGATCTGGGGAGACTCTGGGTACCCCCCAGCAAACCCTCAGTATGAGCATCCAGAGCTTAGGCACCCCAAGGCAATGTGAACACTTACTCCACCCCACTACCAAGTACAAAGGACAGGAGAATGCCCACTTAAAAAGTATTAAAGATTTGGGGCACCTGGGTGGCTCAGCCAGTTAAGCGTCTGACTTTGGTCCAGGTCATGATCTCGTGGTTTGTGAGTTCAAGCCCTGCATCAGGCTCTGTACTGACAGCTAGCTCAGAGTCAGGAGATTGTCTTTGGATTCTGTGTCTCCCTTTCTCTCTGCTCCTCCTGCTTGTGCTGTCTCTAGCTCTCTCAAAAAATAAATAACATAATTTTAAAAAATTTTATAGCAGTAAAGATTTAACATCCATAGGTAAAGGGGTGTCTCCTCACCCTGAACAGGACGGATGAGGCACCCCAGGTCACCAGCGGTGCCACTGAACCAGCACCTTTCATTCTTGAGTCCAAGAAAGAGCTCCCCAGAGAGACGCAGAAGAGGAGTAGGAGGGGAAGGAGAAGGGGAAAAGAGGTGGGAACAGAGGAGGAGAAGGAAGAGAAATAATTCCCCTTTTTCGAGCACTTCAAATAGAGGCTTCTCCTTCAAGAGAAACCAGAAAGGAGTTGAAGATGTTGTGTTTCTAGCCTCACTCACCAAGGGGAAGAGGAGAATGAGGAGGTCGGGCAGCCTACCAGGAAGGAAAGGCCCCCCACTATAGCCTTCCAAGAGCCAGGAGTCCCAGGCAGAGGCTACCTCTGCCAGCAATGCCAGAGACACAAAAAGAGGGACAGGGCTCCACATCCTCAGGCTAGGGACTGGCACCCACACCAAGAGTCGGGGAGCAGAAAGAGGAGCAGGTGGGGGGTGATTTCTAAGCTGTAAGACATCATACTGTAGCTGTAGGGTCACTGGACAGACCTGGGGCTCTGGGTTCCTCCCCATGCTGCTGCCCCCTCCCAGGCAGGTTTTCCCCCTTCTCCTTCTTGAGGAATTTCTCATTATGCCTCCAGCCTTTCTTCCACAAATGCTCCCTTGCCGTTTCCCAAGTGAGTTTACTAATATAAAATGTTCCTGTCCATGTCCTCACCTCTTTCCCTGGCTCTGCACCTGCAGGGGTCAATTTCTGACTCCCTTCCCTGCTGCCACACCACATAAGTTTTGCTGACCCTACCCACTAAGCCCCTGGGCCAGAAGCAGAGTATTTGTTTGCACTCCCAGACTCTGAGCATTTACCCCGCCACCCCAGGTCAAGTGTTAGGTTTCTTATGCTATTCCAAGGGTCTCTGAGTTGGGGCACTGCCCCTACATAAGGTTATGCTTCTGGTGTGGGCATCAACTGTATGTCCTTTTTATTTTTTTTTTTTATTTTAGAGAGAAAGGGGGAGAGCATGAGCAGGGGGAGGGGGCAGAGGAAGAGAGAGAATCACAAGCAGGTGTGAGCTGAACATGGAGTGTGGAGCGTGGAGCTCAGCAGGGAGCCCGACTCAGGGCTCAATCCCACAACCCTGGGATCATGACCTGAGCTGAAATCAAGAGTTGGACATTCAACTGACTAAGCCACCCAGGTGCTCCTCAACTGTGTGCCCTTTTTAGACATGGTAGGCTTGGGGGGTGGGTAGAGGAATGTATCTAATGTAAAACAACTTCTTGTTGCCTTTTCTCCCCCTTGTGGTAAATAACATATATATAATGGTCAAACCCTGGATGTGGAAATAGATGCTATAGAGACAGAGATGGAGACAGAGATATAAAGATACACAGATACAGATGCAAACATAGAGATGGAAACAGAGATATTCTAACTGCTAAAACCATTCTTTCCCACCTGGATTTAAAATAACATTTGGAAAAGAAATAAAAGCTGATCCCTCTGAAACAAAGAGAATATTAAATGAGAGTCTGTGTATGGTCCCTGGCAAAATCTTGGCACAAAATGTTCAATAAACATTAGCTTCAGTTATTATTCATTTTAAATATTTGAGNAAGAGAGAGAATCACAAGCAGGTGTGAGCTGAACATGGAGTGTGGAGCGTGGAGCTCAGCAGGGAGCCCGACTCAGGGCTCAATCCCACAACCCTGGGATCATGACCTGAGCTGAAATCAAGAGTTGGACATTCAACTGACTAAGCCACCCAGGTGCTCCTCAACTGTGTGCCCTTTTTAGACATGGTAGGCTTGGGGGGTGGGTAGAGGAATGTATCTAATGTAAAACAACTTCTTGTTGCCTTTTCTCCCCCTTGTGGTAAATAACATATATATAATGGTCAAACCCTGGATGTGGAAATAGATGCTATAGAGACAGAGATGGAGACAGAGATATAAAGATACACAGATACAGATGCAAACATAGAGATGGAAACAGAGATATTCTAACTGCTAAAACCATTCT
>NW_027528862.1:537772-539039 GCF_008692635.1 Crocuta crocuta | reverse complement strand
TTCATTTTAAATATTTGTGTGCTTTTTTATTCCTTCATTCATTTACTCATTCCAAAGATTATCGTTTGGGTGCTAACTTTACCATGAGCATAACAAAGTACTAGACCCTGGGGGCAAGGGGATGGAGTACAAAGAAAGATAAGAACACCTCTAAACAGTCTCTCCTCTCCAGGAGTTTACAATGCAACTGTGGCAATAAGATGTATGTGGGAAGCAGCACTCTCCACAATAGCNTGGAAACTAATTGGACAATAAACTATTTGTAAAAAAAAAAAAAAAAAAAGATGTATGTGAAAATGCCATTGTTAGGACCCGTGACAAGGCACTAAGCACCTAAATGAATGAAACAAGGGTACCTTGGTGGAGCTGAGGCCAAAGAGGGCTGCATGCAACTTGTGCTGATCCTTGAAGGATAGCCAAGATTTGTGGTGGCAAGGGACACTGCAGGCAGTGGCAACAGCATGAACACAAACTTAAAATCCCAGAGGAGTACAACAGATTCAAAAGTCACTGAGAAGGGGCACCTGGGTGGTTCAGTCGGTTGAGCATCCAACTCCTGATTTCAGCTCGCATCATGATCCCAGGGTCATGGGATCTAGCCCCGTGGAACCTGCTTAGGATTCTCTCTCTCTCTCCTTCTGCCCTTCTCCCCAGCTCATGCTCTCTCTTTGAAATTAAAAACAAATTTAAAGTTTTTTTTAAAAAGTCAGTGAGGAAACCAGCCTACAGAGAGACCACAGCAGAGAGAAGTGGCAAGTACAGCTAGAGTTATATCAAGATTGATGCCTAATCAGAGTTGGGACACATAGCTCAGCTTCTGACATGCTGGGGCCAGAAAGAAAATGGTGTTTATGGGGAAGAAGCACTGATGGTGAGGAAGAAGAGAAGAGGGTAAGAAGCGACTATATGTAGAGATGATAAACTAGGCAATAAATATCAAGTACAGGAAAAACCTGTACTACTTGGAAAGTTTGGAGCAATTCTTTTAGGCAACAGAATATTCTAGCAAGTTCAGTGTTAAGCAAAAACCTCTTTGGATTACTCCCTACAACCACACAATGTCGCCTCCCTGCTTCCGCCCTTGGAAAGCCATTTAATAAAAGTTGAGCTCATCCTTTTTTAGTGAGCAGGCTCTAAGGGAGACAGTATTTTTCTACTGGTCAAGAGCCTAAGGGTCATTATTATCAATTATGAAACATTAGACATCTAGGGCATAGAGTTCTCATATTGGCTGAGTGTGGACTGAGCCTGGGACATGCTCTATAAA
>NW_027528862.1:534025-537696 GCF_008692635.1 Crocuta crocuta | reverse complement strand
TTTACTAATTGGTTTTTTAATATAAATTCCTGGGGCACCTGGGTGGCTTAGTCAGTTAAGCATCTGACTTTGGATCTCATGGTTCATGAGTTCAAGTCCTGCATTGGGCTCTCTGCTGTCAGCACAGAGCCTGTTTTGGATCCTCTGTCTCCCTCTCTCTCTCTCTCTGCCCCTACCCTGCTCGCACTCCCTCTCTCTCTCAAAAATAAATATTTTTTAAATTAAAAATAAATAAATAAATTCCTGACATCTCTTTTGNACACAACCTTGGTTCCATGTTGTTTGCCACTTTCTCCCCAAAACTAAGCACAGCAAGATAAGAAAAACAAAGCTAAAATGTGAATGTTAAAACTCAATTAATCGAACTTCTGCTTCCAGTCAAGATGGAGTAAGAGGGACTGGATTTACCCCTCCACCTTAAAAACTGTAACACTGTACAAAACTTATGAAGAATATTTTTCAAACATTGGGCAGGAAAGGCCTAAACCTCAAGCATATGTAAGCAAAGTGAGCCCTAAAACTGTACCAGGTTCCTACCATGAGGCAGCTTCCAGGATATAGCTCAAGGAGAAGAAATTGAAACAGACCACTCAGGAGCGCCTGGGTGGCTCAGTCAGTTAAGCATCCGACTTCGGCTCAGGTCATGATCTCAAGGTTCATGGGTTCGAGCCCCGCATCAGGCTCTGTGCTGACAGCTAGCTCAGAGCCTGGAGCCTGCTTCGGATTCTGTATCTCCCTCTCTCTCTGACCCTCCCCTGCTCACGCTGTCTCCCTCTCTCAGAAATAAATAAAAAACATTAAAAAAAAATAAAAAATAAAAACAAACAAACAGAGCACTCATTGACCTGAGGGGACAAAAACTGGTGTTCGGGGAGGCAAGGCACTTATGATTCTTAGGGTAGATTACCAGATTTCTCTGCTGCACAGAGAAAGAGTAGCAGAGATATGCAGAAGGGTCCTCTTAGGTCTTTGGCTAAGCATTGATCTGCACAAATGTGAGAGGAAAATACCCAGAGCTGGGGAAAGAAAGGAAGGAAGGAAGGATGAAAGAGAGAGAGGGAGGGAGGGAGAGAGGGAGGGAAGGAAGGAAAAAAAGAGAAAAAGAAAGAAACTAGAATATTTCTTAGAGTTCACCTAAGGCTGGTAATACTTCATGTCCTCACCAGCCAGAGTAGAAAAAGATCCTAATATACAGATTATCCAATGGAATCCTCAGAAGACATAGGGGAACAAAATTAATCCTAGACCAGAGGCGGCTTTGGACTTGTCCTGACCAAGTTTAAAAGCAAGCCTTGAAGAGATCAAAGTAATTCAAAGGAACTTAACTGCATATCAGAAAAATAAATCCAACATTATTTAAAGGAATACAATAAAATCCAGCAACCAACAACAAAAATCGAACAATGTCTAATGTTTCATATAAAGTTTATAGGCATACAAAGAAGCAAGAAAACATGACTCTTAATCAGGAGAAAAGTCAATAAAAAGAGACCAAGATCTGACCAAAATGATGGAAATAGCAGACAAGGACATTTTTAAAAAGGCTATTGTAAATACACCTTATATGTTCAAGAAAGCGTAGAAAAAAATGGGCATGATGAGATGAGAAATGAAAGACATAAAAAAGACCTAAATGGAGCATCTAGAAGTGAAAAATTACAACACTTGAAATGGAAAGTACACTTGATGGATTAAAAGTAAGTAACAAATTGCAGAAGAAAAAATGAGTGTATATGAAGAAATAGCAATAGATTTTATTTAAAATTATATACAGAGAGAAAAAAGATAGAAAAATTAATAAGGATTACTAGATAATAAAACTACATGACAATGAAAGTATAGCATCAAAATTGTAGGAAGCAGTGAAAGCAATCCTTAGACTAGGGGATTTTATAGCATTTAATGCTTATATTAAGAGGGAAAGTCTCAAGTCAATAATCTAAGCTCCCACCTGAAGAAACTATAAAAAAAAGAATGACATAAACCCAAGGCAAGCAGAAGAAAGGAAATAATAAAGAGGAAAAAGTAGGGGGGCCTGGGTGGATCAGTCAGTTAAGCGACTGACTCTTGGCTTTGACTCAGGTCACGATCTCGCAGTTTGTGAGACTGAGCCCCGAGACTGAGCTGTGCTGTCAGCTCAGAGCCTGTCTGGGATTCTCTCTCTCCCTCTCCCCCCCCCACACACACTCTTTCTCTCTCTAAAAACTCTAAATGTTTTTTTAAAGAGGAAAAACTAATAAAATTTAAATCAGGAAGCAATAGAGAAGATAAATGAAAACAAAAGCAATTTATTTGAAAAATATCAATAAAATTAATAAATGTGACAAAGACTGATAAAGGAAAGAAGGTAAGACACAAGTTGCCAATACCAGAAATGAAAGGGAGACAGTAGAAATGACTCAGGCAATAAAAGGAATATAAGGGAATATTACAATAACTCTATTTGAAATTTGAAAACTTAGATGTAATGAACTAATTCTCTGAAAACCACAAACTATGAAAACTCATCCAAGATGAAATAGATAACCTAAATATTCCTCTATCTACTAAAGTTATTGGAATCATATTCTACAAACCTTCCAAAAAAGAAATACGTAGGCCCAGATTATTTCACCACTACAGTGCAAGAACAGTTGAAGAAGAAATAACATTAACATCAATTCTACACAATGTCTATCAGAAAACGGTAGAGGATGGGGCACCTGGGTGGCTCAGTTGGTTAAGCGTCTGACTTCGGCTCAGGTCATGATCTCGCGGTTCGTGGGTTCGAGCCCCGTGTCGGGGCTCTGTGCTGACACCTAGCTCAGAGCCTGGAGTCTCTTCGGATTCTGTGTCTCCCTCTCTCTCTGACCCTCCCCTGCTCACACGGTCTCTCTCTCTCTCTCAGAAATAAAGAAAACATTTTTTTTAAATTAAAAGAAAAAAGAAAACGGTAGAGGAGCAAGCATTTCCTGCATTTCATGAGGCCAGCATTACCCAGATACCAAAAACAGACTAAAACAGTATAAGAAAAGAAAAACTACAGATCAGTATTTCTCATGGACACAGGGGCAAAATCCCCATCACAGCAGAAAAACATGAACTTAGATATATTCAGACCTGGGTTAGAGTCCAGAGACTGCCATTTATCAGCTACACCACCTTCACTAAGTAACAATCTCTCTGATCCTGCTTCTCATCTATAACTAACTCCATAGTGTTGTTGTAAAGATTAAATGAGATAATATAAAATGTTTAACATAATTCCTGAAACATAGTACCATTCAATATATATTGTACAGTATTTCTATTACTATTCTCTTTAAAGAAACTGAGGAGCACCTGGGTGGCTCAGTTGGTTAAGCATCTTCGGCTCAGGTCACGATCTAATGGCTCATGGGTTTGAGCCCCGCGTCAGGCTCTGTGGTGACAGCTTGAAGCCTGGAGCTTGCTTCGGATTCAGTGTCTCCCTCCCTCTCTGCACCTCCCCTGCTCGTGCTCTGTCTCTGTCTCTCAAAAATAAATAAACATCAAAAAAATTTTTAAATAGTCAGATCTTCCATAATGCTTCATATATTCTGTGTTTTTACTGTTAACCCTCTCCCTTCCCATTAGCATACTGTCAGTTTTTCCTTGTATCTGGCAATATTAAATTATCATTTTTTTATTTTTTTAAACATTTATTCATTTTT
>NW_027528862.1:523637-533898 GCF_008692635.1 Crocuta crocuta | reverse complement strand
CCCAGGCGCCCCTCAATTATCATTTTAAAATGGATCTTATTTTAGGGGCGCCTGGGGGGCTCAGTCGGTTAAACGTCTGACTTCGGTTCAGGTCATGATCTCGCAGCTCGTGGGCTCAAGCCCCAGGTCAGGCTCTGTGCTGACAGCTCGGAGCCTGGAGCCTGCTTCAGATTCGGTATCTCCCTCTCTCTCTGCCCCTCCCCTGCTCATGCTCTGTCTCAAAAATAAATACACATCTAAAAAAAACCAAACCTGTTGGTGACTGTCACCACTCTGATGATCGAGCCTCATTCCCAGCCACTCTCCTTCCTGCTTTCTAACTGCAGCCACTTGACCTGTCAGGTCTTCAGTGGTGCCAAATTTGTGCCGGCTTTGTGGTATTTGCACATGCTCTGCCCTCTGTCTGTAGAGCTCTCCGTGCCTCTTTGCCTAATTCCCATATACTCTTCAGGCCCCAATTTAAGTGTCACTTCCCCAGGGAAGACTGCCTTGATCCCCTAGATTAGAAAAACATTTCTCCAGTATTTTTTCTTAGCTGTCTCCTTCGCTCACCTCTGTTACCCCAGTGCCTGGCGTGGTGTGGTCCCTCAATGAAAATGTCAGTTGAGGCAGAGAAAAAGTACAGTAAGTCCTAGGAGTGATTTCCCCCATGAGAAGCCTGGTAAGAGAAGTGACCAAGCTACCTCCTTTACCTTCTACCTCTGCCACCTCAGTGGTTTCGTCCAAATTCCCCATTCCTAGTCTAACACTGTCTTCACCCTGCCTCCATCTTAATTCTTAAATCACAAATCTTCCCCCCTTGCAGCCTAACTATTGTTTTCCCTGTTTTCATATAAACTGGATATAGAAAAACATTTCGCTCTCTCCTCAATGTCACTGTAAGAACAATGCCAGTTGTGTGAAAAACGGTAGCAGGCTTGTAGATTCAATGTCAAGTTAATAACAAGAGTAGCCACTGCTCAGTTCCAGTTGCCATGAGGAAATTCTGTCATGCCAGATTCTGTTTTTTCAAGTCATAAATCCATAGTTTTGTATGAACCCTATTTTTGAAATACTGGCAACTATTTTTTTTAACGTGGATATGTGTAAGCTTAATGAAGCATATGTATGTGCCAGAGGTATCTCATAAGCCACTACTCTGTGACCTCAGAATAGTAAATAATTTAACTGTAATACAGTCAGAATGAAAACAGTGGTAAAACGGGACTAGAAGCAGCATGCCATCGGAACCCATAGGATGGAACAAGCACAACATGCACATTGTCGTATTAATGCACACATTTAACAAAAAATAGGCCAGGTGACCTATTTGTGTAAGCGCATCACCAAAGCATGGTTCTGTGCCCCAACCTTTGTTTGGCCTCTTGAGTCACACAGCTTATCTGGTTATTCTCTTGCCTATCTTTGCCTCCTGGATTTGGCAACAAAGACAGCAAGTGGGGGAGGAATGATCAAAACAAAGAAAATAAGCTTAGAAAGGAGCACGGTGTTCCTTCAGAAGAGCACTACAGGAAATGAGTTCAAGGAAAACGATTCTTAGGTATGTGCATTCATTAATAGTTCATTCCTTGGTACACCTGTCGAGGTTAGCCACTTGGGCTATGATTTCCAATACCCTGCTCTAAGATCCTCACTTAAGTTCCTTGCCTTATGTTGTCAGTCCCCTAATTACCCAGAACATTTGAACCTGTGTTTGCCACTTAATCCTACGTAACATCAGTATTCTAATTTTCCTCTAGTAAAAATACTCCTAAATCCTACTTTAACTGCTCCCTCATAACTTATCTGGATTATTCTAACTCAAATTAGATCTCCAACCATCGTTCATCCTTTCCATTTCCCTAATTTGTGACACTTTTACAAATACCTCTGTATAGCTTCATAATTCATGGACTCCTTTATGATTTTCCCCAGGTAATCAGTTTCCTGGAATATAGCCACAGTCCACAAAACTAATATTCATAGCCCTCTTGGGACTACCTGGAATCCTAGATGAACATTTCTGACGGCAAGTTATATAAAGAGGTTTGAGGACAGGGGCACCTGGGTGGCTCAGTCAGTTAAGCATCTGACTCTTGGTTTTAGCCTGGGTCACGATCTCACAGTTTCATGAGTTTGAGCCCTGCATCAGGCTCTGTGCTGGCAGTGCAGAGTCTGCTTGGGATTCTCTCTCTCCCTCTCTCTCTCTGCCCCTCCCTGGAGGGGAGCCTGAGACAAGGATTCGTGTGCACATGATTTACTGGGGATGTGCTCTCAGCAAAAAGGAGTATGTCCAGCAGGATGGGGCCAGGGAAAAGCTAGGCAAGAATTTGGTCTTCACTAGAGACTAGCCTCAGTCTGATCCCTCGGAGATGCTTGGGAGTATAAACTGCTCCAGAGTATTTCCCCCCATCCCCAACTTGAGGAAATCTTTTGTACCCCCTTGTCCATCGGTTAAAAGGTTCTCAAAATGTTTGAGTTCCTTTCTCCAGTGCCCAGCTGCCCAAGTGAATGGCCATGAGTGCTTCTTGAAAAGGACTGAAGGAGTCACTACTATACATACTTGCAGCGCTACTGCATGTCCTTCCTCCGGGGACTTGGACTCCATTCAATCCACGGGTTCCACGTCTGTAAACTGGCTTATGTCCAGCAACTCAGCAAGAGGTCACGACTTGGTATTGAAGCTACTATCTTCAGCTCCTGATCAAACCTGGATTGCTTTTGATTTTGCAGATTGAGCAGTGTCCCTGTCATCTGCCCATCTGTGTTGCCTCTGGGGATGTTATATTAACCTCCATAACTCCCACTAGCTCCGGCCCTGTTGGCTGCCACTCAGACCTGGCTCCTTCATAGGATTCTTGCCTCCACCTAGCTGCTGGCAGGGGGGCAGAGCCACCTGGCTTCGGTTACTTCATCTCCCCATCACCCCCACTGCTAGTTGTGAGCTCAGCTCCATGACTGCTTCCATCACGGTCCACCCAGGCTTACGTGAGGAACTGCTCGGTCATGCCAATGCCCCTGTGACCAGCACGCACCTCATGGCCTTGGTGAACAACGTGCTCCCTGAGCCCTTCTGTGTAACACAATCTTCCAGTAGCTCATCTGGCCTCATGTAACATATCCATCCACCCAGCAGGCTCCCCTCGGAAGCTTCTAATCCACTGCCTGTCATGACAATTCAGGTATCTCTACCCAACTTTGCCAACATGTCTTCCATGCTTCCAGGAGCCGCCCTAGCAGCGTGTCTAGACGCACTGTCTCTCAAGGCCTTTGCCAGGTGGGAGATCCTGTAAGCCAGGAGAGTGCTCCTATATTCACAAAGACCTTCTATCCAAATTTGTGTTTTACTGCTCTTGATTCGGCAAATTCCTTGCCCGTATCTACCGTTCCAGCTGCTGCTGCTACATTTTGACTAGATGCTGCAGTTTTAACAGGGTACTGTCCCTGTGCTATCTTAGCAGGCTCAGAACATCCCCAACTGGTTGACACTGGGATTTAACCCTAGTTATTGGCCTACCATCTGAGAGAAGTAAGACGGGACAGGCACATGCTGTCTTCCAAGGGAGAGGCCCCTGTACTGTGTTCAAACAAACAAGGTGTGCTAGCGCTTAACAAGGAGGAATGGGCCACTTCTATAGGCCCAGAGGGTTCAGGGAAATATGGGAACTCAAGGTTTCCAAGGCCTAGAAGTTCCTCTCTCATATGTCAGAGTCCCATTCTTTCCCAACCAGAGTCCTGACCTTGACATAGCAGACCTGCCTTACTTGGGATTTTAACCACCCTTGGAGATGGGCTACTCTTAGGATTAATGCTTCAGGCCCAGTCATTCACTTTCTCTATCATCCTGAAGGAAGTAAGCCTCTGAATATGCTACCAAGGAGGTTCTGTGGTTTCACACTTAACTTTAAATTGCCAGCTAATCACTTTCAGCTTTTTGTTATCTTTTTCCAGAGTGTCAGTCAAACTTAGGAACAGTCACCAAATCCCATTCTTTTAAAGATTACTATTCTCCCTGAGGTGCCTGGGAGGCTCAGTAGGTTGAGCATCCGACTTCCAGCTTAGGTCATGATCTCGCAGTTCATGAGTTCAAACCCCACACTGGGCTCACTGCTGTCAGCCTGTCAGAGCAGAGCCCACTTCGGATCCTCTGTCTCCCTATCTCTCTGCCCCTCCCCCACTTGCACTCTTTCTCTCTCTCTCTGTCTTTCAAAAAATGAATTAAAACACCAAAAGAAACCCCCAAGATTCCTATTCTCCCCATATGTCTCAAATATCTGATATATCCCAATAGCTGATTTACTCTTGCCCACCAATGAAAGTTTTAACTGCACTGCTACCTCGTGTCTGGGAATATCCGTGCTCCACCTACTACCAGGATGGGGTCCTCAATACCAGCCAGGTAGTGAGTGGGCCACGCCCCAAATCCCATCATAACACCTGCTTCCACAGACCACTCCTGGCACCATCACAGGGTCTGGCTTCTCCAGAGAACAGACTTCGAGATGGAGACTAGCCCACAGGACGTTTACCAGGGAGTGCCTTCGGGATCATAGCCTGTGGAAAAGAGATGGTGGAAACAGCACTGGGTAGAGGGAGAAAAAGTGAAGCTATGATACAGTTCCCACGAAGGCCTTGGCCAACCCCACGGTAGGGTCTAGAACTAGAATATCTGGTTGTCTCACACTGGGTTAGAAGGGCTGGGCGTTCATATCCCTGAACTTATTAGTCATTGGATGTGGGCTTCCCTTGGAAGGAGGCATGATCTTAGATAAAAACCATTTTCTTTTGCTGAGGCAATCCATAAAGAGGGCAGACACCTGAGGGATGTCCAGATGCGCTCCCAGCAGCTGGGGGAATAAGGTCTTCATTGCTGAAAGGAGATCGGGTGGCACATTACAGCATTTCTCACATGCACTGATGGTCATACCATGTGAATATAAACTTTCTGATCTGCCTGCCAGTGGGTATGGAAAATAACACCTTCACTATATTGGTAGCCACATACATAGGGCTGTGTTAATCTGCTCTGGTGAAGATACCACATCTGACAGAGCAGTAGGTACTACTTAGTAAAGTTTGTGCTACTTCATATCGTCACCTGCCATGATTCACCTGTTTCTGTTTTTTCTTCAGGGCCACAGTAGTGAATTTAACAGGTATCTGATGGGGACATGCACTGTGTAAGTCTCTGAGAGTACTAAAATCTGCAATTCTTCCTGGGATGCAATATGGTTTTTAACTTCTATTTACTTATTATCCTGGGAGGTGGGAGTGAGGAGTTTCTGGAGCTTCTATTTGGCCTTTCCTACTACAATAGCTCTTTCCCTACTGGCCAAACAACCAGTGTGAGGGTTCTGCCAACTGCTAAGTTTTTCCAATCAAATTATACAGCCTGGAAGTACTATCAAGCAGTCAGGCAGTCCCTAAACAGCAGCGCACTGGCAGCAGCCAGGCTGGCTTACAACACTTCATAGATTCTGCCAACAAGAAGACGGTAAATTCAAATGCACACAGTGTCTTCCTTACGTAGGAAGCAACAGCAATGTCACCGTGGTGCCAGCACTTCACGTCCCGACTCCCACAGGATGACACTGACATGGAGGGGCCAGATGACAGATGACAGAACAGTGGGTCATTCTACTGTGCAGAAGCCAACTCAAAACTAATAGCAGGCAGGTTATACTGCAGCCACTCTGAAGGGGACTATGTGTGTGAGAGGAAGCTCTGTGCCTCACCAGAACCAGGGAGGCAGATGGGGAGTCGCCATGAAACAGCCTCCCAGAAGATAGGGAGGTAGATGATGGCCCTGTAACAACTCCTCACAACTACTTAACTTGCCATGTTCCAGAGAGGATCACAGGACATTCCTCTACAGCATGAGTCAGACTGTGGTTGAGCCTGGGCCCTGTGGCCTATGTGAAGATGTTGAAGGTCACCAGAACACCATGGCAGAACCATTTGCTTACACCCACAACTAGAATGAAAGTTCCATGAGACCAAAGTCTGTACCTGGCTTGTTCGCTGCTATATCCCCAGGACCTAGAACAGTGCCTGACACATAGATGTTCAGTAAATACTTTATGAAGGAACAATTTATGAGTGAATGAATGAATAGGGGCTTGTAAAGTCTGCTCTTCTGGAGAAGGAGGTGTCTGTCTGCCATCATTCTTGCTGCCTCAAAGTGAGATCCATGTCCTTTTCTTTCCTGGTTCTTTAATGATTTACCTCTGCCACTGCTATTCAGTTTGCTTGCACTACTAAAAGCAGATCCAACAAATTACATTTCTGAGGTGATCCTTTACCCCTCTTCCCTCTTCCTCACTGAATGCTCTTGATGCCAGGACCAGTCTCTGAAAAAATTGGATTGACTGTTAGAATGACCTTTCTACTAGAGCACTGTGGTTCTCAACCCTGGCTGCACCTCAGAATTAGCTTTAAAAAAAGGAAAAAAAAAACCTGTTTCCTGGGCTCTACCTCCAGAGACTGATTTAATTATTCTGTTCTGGGGCCAAGACACGGGTAGCTTCTTTTAACTCACTAAGCGATGAGAAATGTACAACCAGGGCTAAGAACCACTGCCTTAGAATATAAGCTTATAACCTACATCAAGTCTGCTCTTCAGATCTTAAATATGTTTAAGAGTAACAAAAGATTTCATTCTACAAGAGAGAGAACAATTAAATGCAAATTGCCCAAGGAGAGGAATTCAACTGACCTAAAGATAGTGGCATTTGAGCACTGACTTCCAAAGTCAAATGACCTGGGTCAGATTACAGACTCTATCCCTTATCAGCCAGGTGATCTTGAACTAACTTCTCTAACATGCAAAAGTACTTATCAGTATGCCTGGCATGTAAAACGGTCTCGATGTATGTTTATTAACTCTCAATATGAATCTCTGAGCTCTCTCTGTAAATTGAGGGTAATAATACCTGTCTGCCTATCTCCTAGAGTTGCCACGAGACTGAAAATAGGTAATGACCTTACAGGCACTTAAACATTTAGGTGCTATACAAAGTATAAACATTCTTCTTTTATGAAAATATTAAACATATATATCACTTTCTAAAAACTCTTCCAAGAATTTTCATGCCTGTGGATTTGCAGAGCCTTACAACAGCCCTGAAGTAAATTGGGCGGTAAATTAACTGATAAGAAAACTGAGACAAGAGGGGCACCCGCTGGCTCAATGGGTTAAATATCTGACTCTTGATTTTGGCTCAGGTCCTGATCTCATGGTTCGTGAGATCAAGCCCTGTGTTGGGCTCTGCGCTGAGTGTGGTACCTGCTTGGGATTTTCACTATCCCTCTCTCTCTCTGCCCCTCCCTCCCTTGTGCACTTTCTGTCTCTCTCTCTCTCAAAAAATAAACATTTAAGGAAGAAAAAAGATTCTCTCTCTCCCTCTCCCTCTCCCCCTTGCTCTTGCTCTTTCTCGAAAAGAGAAGAGAAGAGAAAAGAGAAGAGAAGAGAAGAGAAAACAAAAACGAAAACTGAGACAAAGAGGTTGTATGATCCACACAAGGCTGCTCAACAAAGCGAAGGCTGGATCTTAGGACCATTAACTCAAAGGCAGAGATTCTCTTCACCAGATGCCTCTCACAAAAGGTCCATTACTAGATTCCCCTAAATGAGTAGCTTGGTCATCTGATCAGAGCTCTGTTGGACATGTTGTGACAATTTCTTTTACTTGTCCCTTTCAAAGCAGGAATTGTACCTGAGGAAATCCAATCAATATTCCCCAGTCCCTAGTACATGGTTAGTTTGGTTTTCAGTTTCCATCCATCTGTTTCCTCTTATAAAATATTAGCAACCCTGCTGTTGGTACACCGAGCAAAAGAAAAAGAAACCTTTCCCACTTCACCGCCATCCTGCTTGTTTATTACCATGTGCCACTTTTCTAATTTCAACACGAAAAACACAACGAAAATGGCAACACTAAGGACTGATAGCCACAAGATGGCAGAGTTTACCATTTCATTCTTTTTCTTGCTCACATCATTTATTCATTCATTCATTCAAGAATTATTCTTTGAGTGTCTACCATGTGTATAGCACTATTCTAGGGATCAAAAAGGTTATAAAAGAGGCACACTATGTGATATGGTTCCTGCCTGATAAGCTTGGGGTGAGGGCAGTCTGTAAAGAAAAAACACATTTAAAAGAATGGGACACTTGGGGGGCTCAGTTGGTTAAACATCTGATTCTTGATTTTGGCTCAGGTCATGATCTCATGGTTCATGGGTTTGAGCCCTGTGTTTGGCTCCACAATGACAGTGCAGAGCCTACCTGGGATCCTCTCTCTCCCTCTCCTGCTCATGAGCTTTGTCTGTCTTTCTCAAAATAAGTTAACTTTTCTTAAAAAAAGAAAATACACATTAATTTGTGATTACAGGTCAAATGAGTGATCTAGACTGCTATATAACTTTACAATGAGTTAGAAAGTCTGCATGGAGGGGATAAGAACTAAGCTGGGGCTTGAAGGGATGAATAGATAGGTTGGAAAGAAAAAATAGATAGATCCCAAGCAAAGGGACCATTGTGGATCATGGTACTGAGGTAAAAATGAGCAAAACATGTACCCAGGTCAGTGATGAGACTAACCTGGTTATAACAAACGGATATTGGGTAAACAAAATGGAAATAAATTAGATCTCCATTGATTTTGCTGGAATGATGCCCACCAGAAAAGATAAAATTATCTATTGAGTCTGCCAATAACCGTAGCCTTTGGGCAGGCAATTTGGTCTAGCTTCAGTTTCATCATTTATAAAATGCATAGATTGGACAAGATGACTTCTAATAGTCTTTCCAAATCTTATAAAAAAAAAAGAAAGACAGGGAGGCAGGCAGGGAGGGAGGGAGGCAGGGTTGTGATAAGGGAAAGAGGAAGGAAAAGAAGAAAGAAGGGAGGAGAGAGGAGGAAAAAGAAGGCTGATTCTAAGTTCTTTAGCAACTTCTGTATGGCTCTGACATATTTCAGTTGCAAACACGAACGGCCGCGCCTTGGTGGTTAGGGCTTGGGCTCTCCTGTTAGGTGGACCTGGTCCAAGTCTTAGATCAGTAACTTATTGCCTAACAGTAGACAGGTTAGCTCAGACTCTACAAGCTTCAGTCATTCATTCACCAAATATATATGTAACACCTTACAATATGTTAGGCCCTATGCTAGTCATTGGGAATGGGGAGATGAACAAGACATACAAGATTCCTTCTTCGAAGCTTACAGTTTTGTAGGGGAGACAGCCCAAAAATAAGCACATAAAAAAATCAGATAGAGGTGTAATTAATAAGTGTAAAAGTACAGAATGCTGTGAGAGGCAGATAGTCTAAAGGCCTAACCCAGTTGGATAGGTCAGGGGTTTCCCCAAGGAAAGATGAGCCAGGCAAAGAAAAGGAAAAAAGCATTTCAGGTCAAGTGAACAGTATATGAAAAGGCTTTAAGACTAGGAGGAACTTGGCATAGTAAATAACTAAAAGGCAACTGTAGCTAGAGCACAGAGAACTAAGTGGGTAACAGCAGAGAGGAGACCAGGATATGTAAGTCAACACATCCTGGCTTATATAATGTCCTGAGGGTCATAAAAAGTCTGTAGACTTTATGCTAAAGCCATGAGAAGTCTCTTTCCTTCTTTGTAAAAGAGGGGATAGTAACACATCCCTCAAGGTGGTTGTGAAGATTAAAGGGCATCACTGCCCTCTCCCATCCCATACCTCTATTTGTTCATTCATTTAAGAGAGAGAGAGAGAAAGAGCAAGCTCACATGCCCAAGGGAAGAACAGAGAGAGAGGGACAGTGGGAATGACAAGTAAGCACAGAGCCTGACATGGGACTCAATCCCATAAACTGTGAGATCATGACCTAAGCAAAAATCAAGAGTCGGGATGCTTAACTGACTCAGCCACCCAAGCACCCCTTGCATCTCCTTACTGAATCTATCACCAAGTTGTATCAGCAGGACCTCCAAGAAATTTGTCACCTCCAAAATATGTTTCCATCTCCACTGCCACCACCCTGGTCTAAGTCACCATCTCTAGCCTAGACTATTGCTGATTGGTTCCCTGACTTGCACTTTTGCTGCCTTCCAATCCATTATCCCTGCAGCAACTCAGGTGATCTTACTAAAATGTAAGNGTCTCTCTCTCTCTCCTAGAAATAAATAAAAACGTTAAAAAAAATTTAAAAAAAAGATGTGGTTTATATATACAATAGAATACTATATGGCAATGAGAAAGAACGAAATCTGGCCATTTATAGCAATGTGGATGGAACTTGAGGGTGTT
>NW_027528862.1:521598-523537 GCF_008692635.1 Crocuta crocuta | reverse complement strand
TGCCACTAAATTATAAACACAAGAAAGCAAGAAACATGTATTTTTACTTACTTACTTAGTTTTACTTACTTTTGTATCCCCAGAACCTTGCAGAATCTTTGACAGGTAGGAAGCACTCAATAAATATTTGCTGACTGAATGAGGGAGATGTTAGCTATAATTACAAATAAAAACTAATAATATTTATTATTTATTATATGCTTATATTTGATAATATAATAAACGTGCTATTTCAGGGGCTCCTGAGTGGTTCAGTCAGTTAAGCATCCAACTCTTATTTCAGCTCAAGATCTCATGGTTCATGGGTTCGAGCCCCACAGTGGGCTCTGTGCTGACATTGTGGAGCCTGCTTGGGATTCTCTCTCTCCCTCTCTCTCTCTGCCCATTCCTCACTCATGCACTCATGCTCACTTTCTCTGTCTCAAAAATAAACAAATAAATAAATATTTAAAAATAAAAATAAATGTGCTATTGCATTGATAGTTATCCCTACAGGCACCAGCGAGAGGATAGCACAGACCACACTGTTAATAAGTAAATACGCTACCACCTTTTTTCAGAGCCCCTATTTCTATACTTAAATCCATTCTTCCCTTCTATCTCTAGCTACCACCAGGCATGGTTATGAGACTCTGAAGTCAGACTAGACCTAAATCCTCATTCTGCTACAGTCTTTGTGACTGCAAACAAGTTGGCCTTTCTAGGACAGAGATTATTCTCAGACTCATGAGACTTTAAGGAGATTATGCATGTAAAGTGCTTAGTACAATGTCTGGAATATAACATGCATTCAATAATATACTGTTAACATCATACAGATTGTTGATGAACCTGAACAAGTACCCATTAAA
This sequence comes from Crocuta crocuta, assembly GCF_008692635.1. NCBI lineage: Eukaryota > Metazoa > Chordata > Mammalia > Carnivora > Hyaenidae > Crocuta > Crocuta crocuta. The sequence goes on along the minus strand of NW_027528862.1, from coordinate 522,686 downwards.
ATGTACAGCCAAAGCAGACTATCAAAGGACCGAGGACAGCATGCTATCTCAGCCTGCTAGGGGAAAAACTCGCTCGTTATATAGGTACATGACTGAATCTTCCTGTAATCTTGAGAAATAAAGGAAACTTTGAAGGAGGCAAGAAAGGCTACAGACGGTTAAGTCAGAGGCCTCGAAGAATTAAAATGGATTGTTGACCTTATGTGCTAGGAAGTCATCTTGAAAGCAAAAATAGTAGAGCAGGCCCCAAAGGGTTGGCTTTCTCAATGGTAGCAAATCTCTGAGACCAGTATAAAATGTATACTTGATCTTATCTATTCTTTGGACCTTTGTGTCCTTGATTCGCCAAAACTGATTACTTGAGGAAACAACTGTCCGTGTCCCTTGAGGAACTTACCTAACAACTCATTTTCCTCCACTCAAATGTTACCTAATGTGTTTAAGCCATTGCTGCTACTGTGGATAGAGACCTTTAAAAAAGGGATCCTTGGCTCAGTCTGTTAAGTGTCCAACTTCAGCTCAGGTCATGATCTCACAGTTTATGAGTTCAAGCTTGGTGTTGGGATCTAAGCTAATAGCCTGTAGCCTCTTCCTCTCTCTCTCTCTCTATCTCTGTCTCTCTCTCTGGCCCTCCCCCGCTCACACTCTGTCTCCTTCTTTCTCTCTGGAAAATAAATAAACATTAATAATAATAATAAGGGATCCTGGGATAGGAAAAGCCTTCATGATCCAAAGGATTGAATCTCAAATGGTGGAATCTAAGAAAATAAGACATACAATGCAGGGAATAGATTCAGGAAGAGCACATTTCCCTGTGTGCTTCAAATCAGGCAGTGGTTAGGAGCAGCTGACTGGAATCAGATGGATGAGATTTCAAATCCAATTTCAAATCCTATATCTACAATATACAGGCCGGGTAACCCAGGTAAGTTCATTAAGCCCATGTCCTCAACTGTAAAAGGGGGATGATAAGGATCTATCTTACAGGTTGTTAGAAAGATTAAATGAGATGACATAAAGTCATCCAAGAAGAGTCTGGTATGGATCTGAGAGTTCACATATTTTTATTATTTAATCATCTGGAAATT
>NW_027528862.1:509617-521501 GCF_008692635.1 Crocuta crocuta | reverse complement strand
AGGGCTCCTCCCAGAGAGCCCTGGGGCCTGTGTGGATTCCCACCCTAGTTGTATTCCAGGCACAGGGTGGACAGAGCACCAATGATGGGAAGCCCAGACCTCTGTCTCACTTGACCAGTAATAATCACATGGAGGACACAAAGGGGAACACTGAGAAAGATAGACAAAACTCCTACCCCTCCCAATAAAAAATAAAAGCACAATTCAATATAATTATGCCCAGATTTCTGCTGGGAGAAGTTTGCACACTAATGCTTTATATAAAGGCTACCAGGTCGATTAACATCCTGAGTGCTTAAAGGAGTAGGGTAGTGGGAAGTGCGTAATGGGCAAGAGTTTCCCTGTCTCCCAATCCCCACAGCAACTATCGAATGCCCCAGACACCATCTCCCTTCCCAGCAAACCTCAGTTTTGCAGGCCCCTTTAGTCTGTTCCCAGAAACCACAGGTGGTTTCTGCTTCTGTTGACCTTAAAAAACAAAGGAGCCAGTTATTTTTACCAGCAAAATGAGTTTATTCAGGAATGGCAGAGGAACTGCAATTCAGGACAAGCAAACTATGGCAAACCATATGCAAACCCAGAGAACAGAGAGGGGCCTGCTTTTACAGGGGAAGAGAGGAAGCTGGGAGGGGCTGCTTCACTGAGTTCTCACTGGCTGGGCTGTTGCTGAGCAAGGAGAAATTCTTCCTTCCTCAGGCTGGGGTACATACAGTAAGCTGCTTCCTCAGGGAAATGGGAGCTAGGCTTCTTACAGCAAGTGGTAATGTGTGAGCGCTCTCCCTTTAGGGCTTCCTGACTCCATTTTAAATAAGGTTTCCTTTACAGTAAAACCTTGGATTGCAAGTAACTGTAACAGATGAGCAAACATTTCTAATACATTTTAACTTGACAAACCAGTGATATCTTCCAATACGAGTAACACAAGATGCTAAACCTCACATGATCACAACTGAGCCAATGGTTCTTCTCTCTCTCTCTCTCTCTCTCTCACTGCAGGATTGTGGTGATCATCTCCTATGCTCAGATGTTTGGTCTCAGGCTGCGGTTTTTGGCAAAAATGAGTGACTTTTCAGAACACTGGAAGGCGCCCACAACCGGCACTAATGTATTTTTGTCACTTCACAGAACCTATGGACAGTACTTTGCTTCTCCAGACAAGAGGAAGCTTAGGAAGGCTTCACTTTATTCTAGGTCAGGCTGCCTGCAGATCTAGACCCTTTCCTCTGCTGCCTTATTGCCAATTGCATTAAATACAGTGTATGACAAGAGCTTTTTAATACTGTACTGTAGTCAATATCCGTGTGAGCATATACAATGGCCCCCATGCAGAAAAAGGTTGAAAAGAAAGGCAGTAAGAAGGAGATGATTACAGTGGAAGTTAAGAAGGAAATCATTGAGGGGCGCCTGGGTAGCTCTGTCAGTTAAGTGTCTGACCTCAGCTCAGGTCATGATCTCGCATCAGTTCATGAGTTCGGGCCCCACATTGGGCTCTGTGCTGACAGCTCAGAGCCTGGAGCCTGCTTCAGATTCTGTGTCTCCCTCTCACTCTGTCCCTCCCTTACTCATGCTCTGTCTCTCTGTCTCTCTCTCGGTCTCTCTCTCTCTCAAAAATAAACATTTAAAATTTTTTTTAAAAAGAAGGAAATCATTGAGAAGTATGAACGAGATATGCAAGTGGCTGAAATTGCAAGATTTTATAAGAAATCTAAGTCGACCATTTGCACAATATTAAAGAAGAAAGAAGAAAGAAGGTGGCCAGATGCAGCAAAAGGAGTCACAAGAATATCAAAGTAACAGCAAGTATTCTGGAAAATGTAGAAAAGCTGCTTCTGGTTTGGATAAATAAGAAGCAACTAGCAAGTGATACTGTGACCAAGAACTTTATCTGTGAGAAGGCAAAGGCCTTATACACCTACCTCATAAGTAAACTGCCAGATACATCAACAGAAAGCAAAGAAGTCTTCAAGGCAAGCAGGGGATGGCTTGATAACTTTAAGAGAAGAAGTGGCATTGACAGTGCTGTGAGGCACAGAGAGGCTGTGAGTCGGATGCTAAGGCAGCTGAGGCATTCGCTGAGTTCCAGAAGATCATTTCTGAGTGTTACCTGCCGAAGCAAGATTTTAACTACAATGAGACGAGGTGTTTTTGGAAAGAGATGCCAAAGAGGGCCTACGTTAAAGAAGAAGAGAATGCAATGCCCAGTCACAAGCCCATGAAAGACCATCTGGCCGTCTTGTTTTGTGCTAATGCAAGTGGGGATTTCAAAGTCAAGCCCTTGCTCGTGTATCATTCAGAGAATCCATGAACCTTCAAGAAATGCAAGGTGCAGAAGAACCCGTTAAACATTATGTGGAGGTCCATCAGCAAGGCTTGGGTCACTCGTATCTTGTTCGGTGAGTGGATCAATGAGGTCTTCAGTCCTACAATGAAGAAATGCCTTTTAGAAAAGAATCTGCCACTCAAAGCCTTGCTGGTTTTGGATAATGCTCCTGCTCAGCCTCCAGGCTTTGAGACTGACTTACTAGAGAAATTCGAGTTCATTAAGGTCAGGTTTCTTCCTCCTAACACCACTCCAATCCTTCAGTCTGTGGATCAGCAGGTCATTTCAAACTTTAGAAAGCTTCACACCAAAGCACTATTTCACCAATGCTTTGAGATGACTGAAGGAGCAAACCTTACCCTCCGAGAGTTTTGGAAAAATCATTTCCACATCATGAACTGCCTCAAGATCATTGAAAAGGCCTGGGATGGGGTCACCCTCATCTGCTTGGTGAAAACTGTTGGCCTGATTGTGTTCTTGGATGTGTCTTTGAGGAGCTAGCTCATGAACAGGAGCCACCAGTTGTCAATGAAATCGTGACTTTGGGAAAGAGAATGGGACTAGACGTGAATGAGGACGACATTCAGGAGCTGGTGGAGGAACACAGCCAGGAGCTGAACACCGAAGAACTGATGGACCTGCATCACGAGCAATAGCAAGAGGCCACAGAGGAGATCTTATCTGTAGAGGAGGAGGAAAAGGTGGAGGGATCCCTCACTTCAAAGGAGATTTGGGAGATGTGTAAAATGTGAGAAACCATTCAAAATTTTATAGAAAAGCACCACTCAAATAAGGCTGTAGCAGTGTGTGCGATGAAATCTGTTTAACAACAATGCAATGTGACATTTCCACAAAGTCCTCAAAAGGAGGCAAAAGCAAGTGTCCTTGTGGGGAGGGAGGGCGCCTGGGTAGCTCAGTCNCCTTCCTCTCTCTTATCTCCCTCACACCAGCCACGAAGGTTTTCAAAGGTAAGTGCAGGTTGTTTATCTTTATTTATATTTTATATTTTCTTTATTATTTTGTATTATATTACAGTACTGTAATCATTTTACATGAATATTTTTGGGTTTTGCAATGAATCATCTAAGTTTCCATTCTTTTTTTATGGGGAAATTCGCTTTGATATACAAGTATATTGGACTGCAAGCATGTTTCTGGAATGGATTATCCTTGTAAACCAAGGTGTTACTGTATTTTCACATTTCCCCCTTTTGATCAACGTCTTTCTGCAAAAGCACTGCTAATCAGGAATCAGGGTTGTGGTTTTTTGGTGGGTTTTTTCCCCCATATTTAGTAGCTTCATTCCCTTGGTGCCAGAAAGGAACTTTCTTGGTTGTCACATCCCGTATCAGAGAGAAAGTGGATAAACTGGAAACTGCTGAGGTCACATTTGAGTAGCAGGGAAGGGTAGGAGGGAGAACTGTCAGACATTTCCCATCTGAGGTAAATGCTGAAGATCATCCTGAAGTACTGAACTAGCATCACCCTATTAGGTATGTCATTTCTACAAAGGTTTCATAGGCAACATGTGTAAAGTTGAAAAATGATTACATGGGGCACCTGGGTGGCTCAGTCAGTTAAGTGTCTGACTGGCTCAGGTCATGATCTCACCGTTCATGAGTTCAAGCCCTGCATTGGGCTCTGTGCTAACACTCTNGATGAGCACTGGGTGTTGTATGGAAACCAACATGACAATAAACTATTAAAAAAAATTTTTTAATAAAAATAAAAATGATTAAACACAGTAGGATGAGGAGCAGACATTCTACAAGGAACTGTCCCAGCTTAAAGGGGTCTTTTTTTTTTTCAAATTTTTATTTAAATTCTATTTAGTTAACAAAAAGTGCAATATTGGTTTTTTTCAAATTTTTATTTAAATTCTATTTAGTTAACACACAGTGCAATATTGGTTTCAGGGGTAGAATTCAGAGATTCATCACTTACATACAACACCCAATGCTCATCACAACTGCCCTCCTTAATGCCTATCACCCATCTGACCCATCCCCCACACACCTCCCTCCATCAACCTTCAGTTCTCTATGTTAAGAGTCTCTTACGGTTTGCCTCACTCTCTTTTTTTATTTCCTTTCCACTATGTTTATCTGTTGTTTCTTAAATTCCACATAGGAGTGAAATCATATGGTATTTGTCTCTCTCTGACCTATTTCACTTAGCATAATACCCTCTAGCTCCATCCACATAGGAACAAATGACAAGATTTCATTCTTTCTGATGGCTGAGTAAAATTCCACTGTGTGTGTATATATGTGTGAGTGTATGTGTGTGTGGATACACACACATATACATATATGTCATCTTTATACATTCATTAGTCAATGGACATTTGGGCTCTCTCCATAATTTAGCTATTATTGATAATATTGCTATAAACATCAGAGTGCATGTACCCATTTGAATCAGTTTTTTTTATCCTTTGGGTAAATACCTGGTAGTGTAATTGCTGGGTTGTAGGGTAGTTCTATTTTCAACTTTTTGAGGAACCTCCATATTGTTTTCTAGAGTGGCTGTACTAGTTTGCATTCCCACCAACAGTGCAAGAGGGTTCCCTTTTCTCTTCATCCTCGCCAACACCCGTTGTTTCTTGTGTTGTTAATTTTAACCATTCTGACAGGTATGAGGTGGTATCTCATTGTGGTTTTGGTTTATATTTTCCGTGATGATGAACGATGTTGAGTATTTTTTCATGTGTCTGTTAGCCATCTGGATGTCTTCTTTGGAAAACTGTCTATTCATGTCTTATGCTCATTTCTTCACTGGATTATTTGTTTTTTTGGGTGTTGAGTTTGATTAAGTTCTTTGTAGATTTTAGATACTAATTCTTTATCAAATATGTCATTTGCAAATATCCTTGCCCATTCCATAGGCTGCCTTTCAGTTTTGCTGATTGTTTCCTTTGCTGTGCAGAAACTTTTTATCTTGATGAGGTCCCAATAGTTCATTTTTGCTTCTTTTTTCCTTGACTCCAGCAACGTGTCTAGTAAGAAGTTGGTATGGCCAAGATCAAATAGGTTGCTGCCTGTGCTCTCCTCTAGGATTTTGAAGGTTTCCTGCCTCATATTTAGGTCTTTCATCTATTTTGAATTTATTTTTGTGTTTGGTGTAAGAAAGTGGCCCAGTTTCACTCTTCTGCATGTTGCTGTCAAGTTTTCCCAACACCATTTGTTGAAGAGACTATCTTTGTTCCACTGGATATTCTTTCCTGCTTTGTCAAAGATTAGTTGACCATATAGTTGTGGGTACATTTCTGGGTTTTCTATTCTGTTCCACTGATATATGTGTTTGCTTTTGTACCAGTACCATACCGTCTTGATGACTACAGCTTTATAATATAGCTTGAGGGGCACCTGCGTGGTTCAGTTGGTTAAGCATCCAACTTAGGCTCAGGTCATAATCTCACAGCTCGTGCATCAGGCTCTCTGCTGTCAGCACAGAGCCTGCCTGGAATCCTCTGTCCCTCTCTCTCTCTGCCCCTCCCCCACTGGTTCATGTTTTTCTCTCTCTTTCTCAAAATAAATAAACTTAAAAAATAATAATATAGCTTGAAATTTGGAATCATGATGCCTCCAGTTTTGTTTTTCTTTTTCAGGATTGCTTTGGCTCTTTGGGGTCTTTTGTAGTTCCACATAAATTTTAGAATTGGTTGTTCTAACTCTGTGAAAAATGTTGGTGGTATTTTGATGGGGATTGCATTAAATGTGTAGACTGCTTTAGGTAGCATAGATATTTTAACAGTGTTTGTTCTGGCGCACCTGAGTGGCTCAGTTTGTTATATGTCTGACTCTTGATCTCGGCTCAGGTCATGATCTTGTGTTTCGTGAGACTGAACCCCATGTCAGGCTCTGTGTTGACAGCCTGGAGCCTGTTTGGGATTCTCTCTCCCTTTCTGTCTGTCCTCCCCCTGCTGCTTGGGATTCTCTCTTCCTCTCCCTCCATCTCTCTCTCTGCCCCTCCCCTGCTTGTGTGTGCATTCTCTGTCTCTCTCCCTATAAATTAATTAATTAATTAATTTTTAGAAACATAAGTTTAAAAAAAAACTAAGAAAAAAAGTTTGTTCTTCCAATCCATGAGCATGGAATGCTCTTTCATTTCTTTGTGTCCTCTTCAAGTTCATCAGTGTTCTATGATTTTCAGAGTACAGATCTTTTANTGCTTAATTTCTTTTTCTGCTGCTTCGTTATTGGTGCATAGAAATGCAACAGATTTCTGTACATTGATTTTATACCCTGTGACTTTTCTGAACCCATGTATTAGTTCTAGCGATTTTTTGTTGAAGTCTTTTGGGTTTTCTACATAGAGTATCTTGTCATCTGTAAATAGTGTAAGTTTGTCTTCTTCCTTGCCAATCTGGATGCCTTTTATTTCTTTTTGTTGTCTGATTACTGAGGCTGACTACCAGTACTATGTCTTATTCCTGTAAAGGGGTCTTTTCTAAAAGTCTTGCAAAGAAAAGTTAGCTCATTTGTATTTTCCTTGGGGGCAGGGGAACAAATAATATTTAAATAGCGAAGAATAGGGGCACCTGGGTGGCTCAGTCGGTTAAGTGTCCAGCTCTTGATTTTGGCTCAGGTCATGATCTTACAGTTCGTGGATTTGATCCTCACATCAGGCTCTGCACAGAGCTTGCTTGGAATTCTTTCTCCCTCTCTCTCTGCCCCTACCCTACTTGTGCACTCACCCTCTCTCTCAAAAATAAATAAACTTTTAAAAAAATAAATAGGGAAGAACAGATCAAAGCTTCTAGTGTGTCATGTGCAACAGTCAGAAAGGTTCCCTTTTTGCAACAGATTGGGTCATGAAAGAAAGGGAAAAAATAAGGTAAGAACCAATAGCAAGAAAAAGATACACAGGTCTGGTCCAGTCATCTTGGGAAAGCTGTTTCCTTCAGCTGTCATCTGCTTCAATTCCTGGAAACCTTTATTTCCAGGTCATCAGTGTGCAAATCTAGTCAGGGTTTGATGCTTTCTTTGTATGTGACACATAGGGGCAGTGCATGGCTGCCTCCATCGGAGAAGCATGCAACTCTTGATCTCAGGGCTGTTGAGTCCAAGCCCTACACTGGATGTCGAGATTACTTAAAAAATAAAATCTTTTTAAAAAAAGATGTGACATATGAATCCAACAGTCAATTCCTTGGAGTTTGGCAGCAGAAGGGTTGGTTAACAGTACCTGATGGGGGCCTTTCCTATAGGGTTGAAGAGAGTCTTTCTGGATATGTCTTTTCCATTGGGTGAAATCTCTAGGCTGCAAGGCATGATGTAAGCATCATCTTTGTCTCCCAGGAACACACTGTGGAAAAGACTGTTCTACTAAAGCAGGGTTATTCTCAACAGAAGCAATCAGGCCTTTGCAATACTGAAGTATATGCTCCTTTACTATTTGTGGATCAAAAGAAGCAGGAGCCAAGTACACTGGCCATCCTGTGATTATCCCCAAGGGTGAGAGTTTATAAGTCCCAATACAGGTAGTCCCGAGATTTAGAAAAACTAATGGCAGTGCTTTTCCCCAGGGTATTTGAAGGGTCTCTACAAATTTTGCTTAAGGGTGCCATTAGTGTGTTTGACTAGCCCTGAGGATTAAGGGTAGTAAGCACAGTGGAAGTGTAACACTGGCCAAACAGCACAGACCTGTGGAAGCATTCCCTGGTCACTATGAAGTTCAAGAGGGGAGGGATGATCTCTTCTAGTAGGATTTTAGCCACAAAATGGCAGTCCAGTGAGAAAACATACAAACCATTACCAAGATATTTATGTGCATGAGGGGCACCTGGGTGGCTTAGTCGGTTGAGCATCCGACTTTCGCTTAGGTCATGATCTCACGGTTCGTGGGTTCGAGCCCCGCGTCGGGCTCTGTGCTGATTGCCAGCTCAGAGCCTGGAGCCTGTTTCGGTCTGTGACTCCCTCTCTCTCTGACCCTCCCCTGTTCACGCTGTCTCTCTCTCCTAGAAATAAATAAAACATTTAAAAAAAAAGATATTTATGTGCATGAGATAGGGGGAAGCCAAATAAAATCCATCTGCCAAACTTTGAGTGGCCCATTGGGCAAAAAAGTGTCAAGGAGCAGACAGGTTTTCCTGAATTGTATTTCAGGCAGGTGGGGCAAGCAAAGCAGGTATTCTATGGCCTTGCTAATATTTACCCACTAGTATTGACTCATAAAGGCTTTCATTTCGTCAGGAGACCAATTACTGGATACATGTACATGAGTCGGCATGGGAACTTTAGAGTCTCTGGCAGCACTGGATTATTATGTGGCCCAACCCAGAGTTTTCTTTTTTTAATTGAACCAACAGTCATTAGGTTTCCAATACTGATTTTCCTTTTCTGGGGCTGACTGTTAGGCATCTCTAGTCAATCTTTCTAGATTATCATTTGGTGTGGGTGGGGAGACATCCATTTGGATCATGACAGAGGTCTGGTTGTTGGTTCCTTTGATGGCAGCATTCTTTGTAGAAACATCAATAAGGTGGTTTCCTCTGGCCTGCAAGGAATCCAGTTTGGAATGCGTAGGGACCTTGATACCGGTCAAAGCATCTGACAAGAGTATGGCACCTAATAATCCCTGAACAAGGGCGCCTAGGTGGCTCAGTAGGTTAAGTATCCGACTTCGGCTCAGGTCATGATCTCATGGTTTGTGGGTTCGAGCCCCACGTCGGGCTCTGTGCTGACAGCTCAGAGCCCAGAGGCTGCTTCGGATTCTGTGTCTCCCTCTCTCTCTGACCCTCCCCTGCTCACATTGTCTCTCTCTCTCTCAAAAATAAATAAAACATTAAAAAAAAAATTTTTTTTTAATTTTAATNTATCTACCAATTCCTAGACGTAAAGGGCATTTATAATTTTGTTCCCACTGGAAGTGAGGAAGCCTCACTGTTTCTATAGCATTCCAAAGTCATGAGCTACCCCAAAGGCCTACATACAGTCAGCATAGATATTTGTAATTTTGCCGTTGGCTAAAATGCAGGTTCAAGCAAGAGCATATCATTCAGCCAAGGTACCTGAGGGCAAAGGTGCTGCCTTGAGGACTTCAAATAAAAATTGTAATAGCATACTCAACATAGTATTTACCATTTTCACCTTTTAAATAAGAACTACTGGTAAACCACAAGAAGCTCACTTTATCCAAAGGGATTTTCTATACAAAGGGATTTTCTAAAAGCCAACGTGGGGAGGCATGAGGAGTATTGTCCACAGAGAAGGAAGAATGGTGACAGGGTTAAGATTATTACCACAAGAGAGTTTGGAATCTAATTTGCACAGTGGCCAGCCAGCCTGAGAAAACCTTGTAATTGGCTTAGTTTGGGGAACCTCGGGATGCCATGAAGTCTATCTGGATCTAAATGTAGCCTTTGTTCTGAACTCAGGTGCCTAAAATATCAAACCAGAGTCTGAGCAAACAGCAGGGTCTCCTGGGAAACTTTGTGTCCCTTTAAAGCTAACAGCCTGAATTGGTGGAGGCTGTCTTCCTGCAAAGATACCTGAGAAGGGGAGCAGAGAAGCAAGTCGCCTAAGTAATGTAAGAAAGCAGGACTTCCAGGTAACTTTATATCAGTGAAATCCACTTTTAAGGTTTGGGAGAAGTAGGAAGGACTTTCAGTAAAACTCTGGGGCATTACTGTCCAGATATACTGCTTTCCTTTCCCAAAGGCAAAGAGATATTGACTGGCCTTATCCACAGAGAAATCAATCACAGTGAAAAATTTGATGGAGCAAATAAAAGATATTAAAGGGTCATCTGATTCACCTAGTTGGCAATTTTGGTTGTTGTTATCAAATTCTAAAATTACTTCCCTCTTTCAGGAGAAAAAAATTGCAATATGATTTTTTTCCAAGAAATCTCAGCCCAATAAATGGACAGGGCAGAGGAACTAATAAAGAGTAGCTCTTAAAGGGCCTAAACAAGAAGGGATTAGTTTAAAGACAGGAACCTACTGAGGCACCTGGGTGGCTCAGTTGGTTGAGCATCTGACTTTGGCTCAGGTCATGATCTTGCAGTCCATGAGTTCCAGCCCCATGTCAGGTTCTGTGCTGACAGCTCAGAGCCTGGAGCCTGCTTCTGACTCTGTGTCTCCCACTCTTTCTGCCCCTCCCCCACTCATGCTCTGTCTCTCTCACTCTCAAAAATGAATAAATGGTGTAAAAAAAAAATTTTAATTTTTTTAAGATAGGAACCTGCTGAGGTTTGACCCCCACTACTTGAACAATTTCAGTACTCTGAGCAGGGGCTGTTTTAATAGCAGGGTTGTGGGGTACCTGGGTGGCTCAGTCAGTTAAGCGTCTGACTCTGGGTTTCAGTTCAGGTCATGGTCTCACAGTCTGTGAGTTCGAGCCCCACATTAGGCTCTATGCTGACAGCACAGAGCCTGCCTGGGATTCTCTCTCTCTCTCTCTCTCTCTCTCTCTCTGCTCCTCCCCTGCTTGCTCTCTCTCTCAAAAATAAATAAACAAAATTTTTAAGCAGTGAGGTTGAGCACTGAGAGTGTAGCTCCAGTGTTATAAGGACAGAGAGAGATTCATCCCAAATCCAGAGAGTTTTTTCTACAAGCTGGTGAAGAGGAAGGATTGGGAAAAGCCTCTGTAGTTCTTTGGAGTCCTGTAGTTGGGAGTGTGGAGGGAACTGGAAAGGCCAATTAGAGGGCTTAAGGCACCTACAATGCTTATGTTTGGAACAATCTTCCTTCCAATGTCCTGGGTTTTTTGTTTTGTTTTGTTTTGTTGCAATAATGGCAGAGACCAGGAGAAGGTTGGTTTTGTTTTACGGGCCTCCATTTGCTGGGAGTTGAAAATTAAGGATTTTAGTGGTCTTCCTTGTAGTTGACTTCTCTAGGGTGTGGGTGGGCCAGTTTGCTAAACTGACTAAATCTGAGTGGACAGTGTCCCATTCCATCCTAGCCCTTTTAACTTACAGGGGAAAATCCCGGGTCAGCCCTTTAATGAACACAGAGTTGAAGGGTACCTGAGTGGATTCAACATCCAAAGGGAGGCCACAATTTTCCTTAATAACAATTTAGAGATGACTCTAATAGTCATGCACAGGTTCATGGGTTTCCGGGTGCAAGCCTCAATCTTGTTCCAATCAACAGTTTCAGGAAAGCTGTAGGGACTGCCAGGTGAAGTCATTTAGCAATTGCCCAGCCTGACCATATAAAAAAGCATGGGATTGATCTCTCATTTAAAGTTCTAAAGATTGTTCAGGATCATCCCGATTAGCTGTTTTCATTCAGTGTTGGGCCTGGCCTTTACCAAGAAGCATGTGAACTAGCTGGTACAAATCTGAGGAACCTAGTTGGTAGGTCTGGATGACTATATTAAATTCATTGACAAATCTAAAAGGACCGCCAGTAACTCCAGCTAACTCTTTGATGATGGCTTATAGTTCAGTCTTAGTCCAGGGAACATGGGAAATTAGGGGCTTGGCATCAGGATCCTCCAAGAGTCTAATTTTAAAGGGAGAGGTTCTAATGGGTCCAGAGAAGGGAGAAGGGAGAGGTTCAGAGAAAAAGGGGGAAGTTCACTGAGAGAATTAGAATGAAGAAGCAGAGGGTAT
>NW_027528862.1:508916-509592 GCF_008692635.1 Crocuta crocuta | reverse complement strand
AGGGTATAAAGGAGGTGGGGACAGAAACAAAGAGGACAAAAAGGACGAAAGAAGCCTCAAAAGGTTTTTTGCATTCTTTCTATTGTTTGTTCACCTTGGTTTATTTAAGATGGTTTTTGTAGAGATAATATTTTAGCATCTTGGATACTCTTGGAAGCTTCAAGATATGAATTGAAATAGGTGCCCCATTTAGTTTGTTTTATTTTAGAGCTTCTAATTTTGTTCTAAGAAAGTTTGGGAAGAGGTGTGCCTGGGTGGCTCAGTTGGTTAAGGGTCTAATTTTGACCCAGGTTATGACCTCACTGTTCCTGAGTTCAAGCCCCATGTGGGGCTCTGTGCTGACAGTGCTGAGCTTGCTCTGGATTCTCTCTCTCGCTCTCTCTCTCTCAAAAATAAACATTTAAAAAAGTTTGGGAAGATCAAAAGTTCCCCATAACAGCCATTGGAATCCTAAGTTATTCTGTATTAAGTTGGTCCAATTAGTTAAAAATGCACATAAGGAAGAACCATAGTTTTTAAACATACAACTGGCAGGGGTCCCAGAAGGAGGACCCTCCTGAGAAAATTTAGCAGATTAAGATCCCATTACTCAAAGGAAGATTCACGAAACAGAAGAGTCCTCACCAGGAAGGACAACACCCTCATAAAAAAAAAAAAAATTTAAACAGAACAGAGG
>NW_027528862.1:508497-508637 GCF_008692635.1 Crocuta crocuta | reverse complement strand
AACAGACCCGAGTAAAGTCGGAGAGCTTAACTGAAAGCAGGAGCTGGGATCCGAGAGGAGACTTACCAAACTAAAAGGAATAAGACGACTCACGGAAGCAGAGAGCACAAGGCACAGTTCTGAGGGTCATCAGTTCCTCA
>NW_027528862.1:506642-508215 GCF_008692635.1 Crocuta crocuta | reverse complement strand
TCTCCCTTGGGTCCTATCTGAGTCACCATGTAATGTTGACCTTAAAAAACAAAAGAGCCAGTTATTTTACCAGCAAAATGACTTTACTCACAAAGAGCAGAGGAACTGCAATTCAAGGCAGGAAAACTATGGTGTACAGAGGCAGACCCAGAAAACAGCAGAGAGGGGCCCGCTTTTCCAGGGGAAAGGAGTAAGCTGGGAGGGACTGTTCTGCTGAGTTCTCACTGACCAGGTTGTTGCTGGGCAAGGAGAAAATCTTCCTCCTGCTGGTGTAAGTAAGCTGCTCGCCCTTGGGGAGTGTGAGATAGGCTTCTTTCAGAAAGTGGTAGGGCTTCCTGACTCCATTAAAAAATTTTTTTTTTATTTTTTTTAATGTTTTATTTATTTCTAGGAGAGAGAGAGAGACAGCGTGAGCAGGGGAGGGTCAGAGAGAGGGAGTCACAGACTGAAACAGGCTCCAGGCTCTGAGATGGCAGTCAGCACAGAGCCCGACGCGGGGCCGAACCCACGAACCGCGAGATCATGACCCAAGTGAAAGTCGGACGCCCAACCGACTAAGCCACCCAGGCGCCCCCATTAAAAAACTTTTTAATGTTTATTTATTAGAGAGACATAGCGCAAGCAGGGGAGGGGTCAGAAAGAGAGGGAGACACAGAATACAAAGCAGGCTCCAGGCTCTGAGCTGACAGCACAGCACAGCACCCATGAACCGCAAGATCATGATCTAAGCCAAAGTTGGACGCTTAACTGACTGAGCCACCCAGGTGCCCCCCTGACTCCATTTTTTTAAATTTAAATGTTTTTTCAGATTTCTGAGAGAGAGAGAGAAAGACAGCATAAGCAGGGGAGGGTCAGAGAGAGAGAGAGAGACACAGAATCAGAAGCAGAGTCCAGGCTCTGAGCTAGCTGTCAGCACAGAGCCCGACGCGGGGCTCAAACCCACGAACAGTGACATCATGACCTGAGCAGAAGTCGGACGCCCAACTGACTGAGCCACCCAGGCGCCCCCCACCCCGACTCCATTTTAAATGATGTTTCCTTGGGGCACCTGGGTGGCTCAGTTGCTTCAGCATCTGGCTCTTGGTTTCGGCTCAGGTCATGATCTCATGGCTGGTGAGTTCGAGCCCCACATCAGGTTCTACACTGGCAGCACAGAGCCTGCTTGGGATTCTCTATCTCCCTCTCTCTTCTTCCCCTTCCCTGCTTGCTCTCTGTCTCTCTCTCTCAGAATAAATAACAAACATTTTTCAAAAAGTAAAAACTAAATGAGGTTTCCTTTATTTCCACACTTCCCATTTTTGAGGCTCCGGACTTTTCCCAAGTCCTTCCTGCCAATCAAAACGTACCTGTCCAATCCCTCAAGGCCATACTCTTCACTAGATATCAGTGCTGTAATTTAGAGCTAAGGCACACTAATATTTTGATTATTTTATTTCCCATGCGCCCCATATAAGAGTTTCAAGAAATGTATTATGAAGGATATTAAATCAGCAAATATTGTTCAGGGGCCTAGTGTGAACCCAGCATTGTGCTAGAACCTGTAACACTGTACCAAGGACAGAAAATTTGCTAC
>NW_027528862.1:496499-506534 GCF_008692635.1 Crocuta crocuta | reverse complement strand
ATCCTACTACCCAGTTGTTAACATTATCAACAAAAAACATGCTCTGGAAAATGTTCCACAAAGGAGGAACATTCATACAACCTTTCTAGCAGGCAATTTAGCCAAATGTAGAAAAAGCTTTAAAATTTTCACATGAGGTTTGACTCTGTAATTTTACTCCTAAGAATTTATACTAAGGAAATTATCAGAGATATATACAAAGATGCAAGTGCAATGACGTATATTGCGGTAGTATTTATAACACTGAAAACAACCTAAATATCCAAAATAGAGGACTAGGTAAATAATTCATTCAGTGTCCATATGATAGAATACTGTATATACATTAAAGTACTATTAATACAAGACTCTTGAAAGACAGGAAAAATCTTTTGCTGATTGTGAAATTTTGTTTTAATTTTATACATAGAAAAAGACTGAAAAGGGGCTCTTGGGTGGCTCAGTTGGTTGAGCGTCCGACTTCAGCTCAGGTCATGATCTCACAGTTCGTTGGTTCAAGCCCCGCATCGGGCTCTGTGCTGACAACTCAGAGCCTGGAGCCTGTTTCGGATTCTGTCTCCCTCTCTTTCTGCCCCTCCCCCACTCATGCTGTGTTTCTGTCTCAGTAATAATAAACATTAAAAAATTTTTTTTAAAAGAAAAAAACTGAAAAGATATACCTTAAATGTTGAAAAACATGGTTATCTCAAATTTATAGGATTATCAATGACCNCTTTATTTTAGTTGGAAAAAACTGAAACTTATCTAATTTTTTTATGTTTAACATTTATTTTTTAGAGAGAGAAAGAATGTGAGCAGGGTAGGGGGCAGAAAGTGGGCAGGGGACAGAGAATCCAAAGCGGACCCTGTGTGGACAGCAGAGAGCCTGATGTGGGACTCGAACTCAAGAACCATGAGATCATGACCTGAACTGAAGTCAGGTGCTTAAACCAACTCAGCCACCCAGGTACCCCTCTCTTTTAAACTTAATATTCCTGGAGAAGGACTGTTTGCCTTCCTTATATAACATTAAGGTGTAACTATATTCCCAACTTCTCCTGATGTAGCCATTTATAGTTTAGCACTTATAAATACGTCTAACACTTCTAATCTTTTTGACTTCTGGTTAGTACCTTCTTGTATTATTATTTTTTTGAAATAATTATAATTTCCTCAGTTTCCCCTAATGTTAGCATCTTATACAACTATCAAAATCAAGAAATTGGGGCTCCTGGGTGGCTTGGCTGAGTGTCCAACTCTTGATTTCAGGTCAGGTCATGATCCCAGGGTAGTAGAATCAAGCCCTGCATCAGGCTCCACGCTGAGCGCTGAGCCTCTCTTTCTCTCCCTTTGCCCCCTCTCCCCTGTTCCCATGCTCTAAAATTTAAAAAAAATGAGAGGTGCCTGGATGACTCAGTAGGTTAAGTGTCTGACTTCGGCTCAGGTCATGACCTCTGGTTCATGAGTTCAAGCCCTGCATTGGCTCTGTGCTGACAACTCAGAACCTGGACCCTGCTTTGGATTCTGTGTCTCCCTCTCTCTCTGCCCCTCCCCTGCTCACACTGTGTCTCTCTCTCAAAAATAAATAAACATTTAAAAAAATTTAAAAATCTCCTAATGGAAAAAGCTGGACATTTTTTTAAAATAAATAAATAAGAAATTCACATGGATACACTCCTCCTTGCTTATTCAGATTTTACCAGTTATAAATGTACTCATTTGTGTCTGAGTGTGTGAGGCGGTGGGTGTTTAATTCTATATAATTCTATCATATGTATAGCCTTGCATAACCACCACCACAATCAAGATACAGAACATTTTCATCACAAGGATCCCTCATGTTGCCCTTTCACAGCCGCACTTACTCCCTCCCTCTCCAATTCCCCAACCCTTAGCAACCACTAAATATCCTTTCATCACTACAATTCTGTCATTCCAAGATTATATAAATAGAATCACACAAGATAAAACCTTTTGAGATTAGCCTTTTTCACTCAGAATAACTGTTTAGAGATTCATCTAGGTTGTCACAAGTGTCAATAGTTTGTTCCTTTTTCTTGTTAAGTAGTATTTCAAGGATATACCAGTTTGTGTGACCATTCATTCAAGGAAGGGCATCTGGGCTGTGTTCCAGTTTTGAGCTATTACAAACAAAATTTCTATGGACATTTACATTTTACTATTTTTTTTTAAGTTTTAATTTATGTCACCCAAGAACCCAAAAAAGCCTCCCCCTCCTATATACTAGGACTTCTTGAATGAATCCATGTTTCCCTTACTAATACTGGCACAGTTTTATGAGAAACAAGCTAGATTAGGAAGAGACCACAGAGGGGCACCTGGATGGTTCAGTCGATTAAGTGTCTGACTTTGGCTTAGGTCATGATCTCCCAATTCATGAGTTCAAGCCCCACACTGGGCCCTGTGCTGACAGCACAGAGCCCGCTTAAGATCCTGTCTCCCTCTCTCTGTGCCCCTCCCCTGCTCACGCTCTGGCTCTCTCAAAAATAAAAATAAATATTTAAAAAAGAAAGGAAATAATATGGAAAAAATACGGTTATACCCTATTTTCTCTGTGAATTATACTTTTTAATGTATTTGTCTCTGCCCCTTGACTATGAACTACATGGAGGCAGGGATCATGACTAAATTGGCTCTCCTCCTACATCAGGGCATAGGACCTAGCATAGACTAGGTGTTTATAAAATGTTAGGATGTCTAGGGGAGGGGAGGGCCCAAGGACAGATGTTTATAACAAACTCCACAGATTATACTAGGTAGTCAGGGTTAGGAACTATTTAGCTGAATAAACAAAAATGGAGAGGGGAAGAAGGAAAACTCATGATAGAAGAGAGCAGACTCAGACTGGCAAGGGGACCTGGGTGTGGGGCAGGGGTTTTGATGTTCTATTACCCTTCTCCACCTTACTGAGAATTCTGTGTCCAGATTAACCTCTGGACTGCATGGTAGGGAATCAGTAATTTACAGCACTGTATTTGAGAAGTGCTATTGTTAAACCCCTATGTCTGACTGGGCCAGAGAAGACAGCTTTCATCTGTTCTGTGAGGTTTTACCTATTTGAAAGGCTGCTCCACACATCTGTAGAGCCACAGACACCTTCGAGAGTTTGATGGAAAAAGCATTTGGTGAGATGAATTACCTAGAGGTGCTTATATGTTTCGATGGCATAATTATGTTTGGCGGAGCTCTGGAGTACAATGGCTCCTTACATTACTGGATCACCTGGGAAACAGCCTAAAACTGTCCTGTGACAAATGCCAGGCCTGCCAGACCTCAATAAAATATGGTGGACATATAAAATCACAAGAAGGGCTGGGCAGACTCCAGAAATATCACTGGTCAGGTCCCAACATTTTTAAAACATTAAGGGGATTCAGAAGAAACTATAGGAACTGGCTGAAGGATTGTTCAAAGACTGCAAAACCCCTCAATGAGTTTGCTCACAGTGATCAGACCAGAATTGGAGCACATGTGAATAGAAGAGGGAGAGGAAGGCAGGTCAAAATACCAAGGCCTGGAAGTCAGGAAGATCTGTACTTGGGGCACAACTATGCTGCATATCAAAATAAAGCTGCCACTGTAGGAAATGGGAGATACCCTTCCCCTAAAGCAAACAAAGCAGTTTTCACCCAAACTGCTCTCATGTACCCTTTCTCTTACTTGAGCTTTTGGAGATCAGCAGGCTGCCTCGCTCAGGGTTCTGTTTTAGCACATGTTGTCCTCCACCACCGAGGCCTTTTAAAAATTGATGCCGGTTTTGAAGACTTCAGATCTGTACTATGTCATAAAGACCCAGAGGTGAGGATCACCATCACATTTGCCAAGCAACGTCTGACCGCTTGTGAGACTTGAGATCCAATTTTGAAAATTGAGTTTGTAGCACAAAGTGAACAATTACAGATAACACCCTCGGGTACTTGGTGTCCTGGAAGGCAGAGCTTTGGAGCTGAAGGCAGGCCTGGGCAGACTGTTTGAGGAAAGGGCATCTCCTTTATAGGACACAGCTGAACTAGTGGCTGAGTAGGGAGAGTGGAGAGGAAGGAGTCAAGCAAGTACAGCCTGGGTCTCTGGGATTGAGAGGACACCTTTCCCTAAGCTTGCCTGGAGCCAAGTCAGCTCTAACTGGAGAAGGTGAGCCCTGCTTCACTTTTCTCCACAGGCCCTCAAAATGCTTATTCGGCCTCCGCCCAGCCCTACTAAGGGCTGAAGTTTAAAATCTCATTGTGGGGGCACCTGGGTGGCTCAGTCGGTTAAGCATTGGACTTTGGCTCAGGTCATGATCTCACGGTTCATGGGTTTGAGCCCCGTGTCGGGCTCTGTGCTGACAGCTAGCTCAGAGCCTGGAGCCTGCTTCGGATTCTGTATCTCCCTCTCTCTGATCCTCCCCTGCTCACGCTGCCTCTCTCGCTCAGAAATAAATTTTTTTTAAATGAAAAAAAAAGTTTCTTTCAGCTTTCCCAACCCATCACTGATTAACGTCATGTAGATATTCTGGATTGTTGCCAATTTTGGGAAAACCTCTATCAAACCTCTATAATTTCTTTTATATGTAAACAGTATGATTTTAGGCAATGTCATGTTTTTTTATGTAATGACTAATCTTTTTAAATTTTTTTTTTATGTTTGAGAGAGAGAGAGATGTGTGAATATGAGTGGGGGGTAGGGACAGAGAGAGAGAGAGAAGAGAGAATCCCTGGCAGGCTCCACACTGTCAACTCAGAGCCCGAATGATGCCCGGGCTCAATCCCACAAACCATGAGATCATGATCTGAGCCAAAACTAAGGTAGACCCTCAATCAACTGAGCCACCCAGGTACTCATGTAATGACTAATCTTAAATAAACTTTAGACTTACCACTTTCAGAGTGTTCCCATAAGTCATTCTACACTGGTACAGCCACCAATAACTTAACTATATGCAGAAGTGATAGCAAACCACATAAATATATCCTTCTAACCCCAAATGAATATATCTGAAATTCAATTTATCTTTGGTTGGATCCCCAAAAGAATTGCTCCAGTAAAGACAGAACTCTCCCTAGAAAGCAAACAAAGGCAGAAAATATAAAAAGAGCAAAAGTGTTTTCTGTTTTGGAAGAAGATAGACAATACTCATTTTTAATATATCTTGCATGTTCACAAGTAGATTTAAAGTTAATAAGTGCATTCCCCTCTCCTATACATTTTTTTAATGTTTTATTTATTCCTAGGAGAGAGAGAGAGACAGCATGAGCAGGGGAGGATCAGAGAGAGAGGGAGTCATAGACTCTGAAAGAGGCTCCAGGCTCCGAGCTGGCAGTCAGCACAGAGCCCGACGCGGGGCTCGAACCCACGAACCACGAGATCATGACCTAAGCGAAAGTCGGACGCTTAACCAACTAAGCCACCCAGGCGCCCCTACATTTTTTTAATGTTTGTTTATTTTTGAGAGAGCA
This sequence comes from Crocuta crocuta, assembly GCF_008692635.1. Classification (NCBI taxonomy): domain Eukaryota; kingdom Metazoa; phylum Chordata; class Mammalia; order Carnivora; family Hyaenidae; genus Crocuta; species Crocuta crocuta. The sequence goes on along the minus strand of NW_027528862.1, from coordinate 501,099 downwards.
TGAACAAAGGAAGGAAAGAGAAAGAGGGGGACAGAGGATACGAAGCAGGCTCTGTGCTGACAACAGAGAGCCTAATGCAGGGCTCAAACTTAGGAACTACGAGATCATGACCTGAGCCCATGACCAGAGCTAAAGTCAGATGCCAACTGAGCCACCCAGGTGCCCCCCCCTCCATATATGTTTAAAGTAGTCTAGTATTGTGAACTCTATTGATAGAATTTGGAAAACCATGCCTGGGAAGAATGAAGCCTCAGAGGAAACCTGATGGAGCTAATCTAAGGCAGACAAGGCTTCACCACCACTGAATTCTAAACCCGTTCTGTGGCAAAAGACTTTCTAAAGGAGGACAGAAAAGACAGAAATCCTCAGGAAAAGATGAGACATATTTCACCATATTAAACTGAAAAACATTTGTGAGGTTAAAGCAAACAAAATCAAGCATTCAATAAAACTAGGAGGGGTGCCTGGGTGGCTCAGCTGGTTAAGCATCTGACTTCAACTTAGGTCATAATCTCACCGTTCTTGAGTTTGAGCCCTGCACCCGGCTCTGTGCTGACAGCTCAGAGCCTGGAGACTGCTTCAGGTTCTGGGTCTCCCTTTCTCTCCCTGCCCCTTCCTGGCTCGTGTTCTGTCTCTTGCTCTCTCAAAAATAAAATAAAACATTAAAAATTAAAAAAAAAAAACCTAGGATNAGCCCAATGCAGAAATCAATTAAAAATTTTAAAGTATGAGAAATCCAAAAAGAGAACATTCAAAGAACATAAACAGGCTATTTACCAGGAAAGAAGTACAAAAAGGCAAAAATTGAAACTGGCAAGGAGTTAGGGAAACCAAGCCACCTCACCCTGTTGTTGGGAATGTATATTAGTTCACCTTTATACAGGGCTATTTGACGATATAAAAATAACACTAACATTTATAAGGAGCTTGCTCTTTGCTAAGTACTCTGTGAAGTGCTTTGCACTGATTAACTTATTCAATCCTCACTCAGCTTTACTGATATTCAATGTGCATCATTTGTAATAATGAAGAACTCAAGACTCCTCAGACACCCAACAATAGGGTTTGGTTAAATGGAACCTCTATACAATAGGATCAAAATGATCTATACTTACTGCATGGAAAACTCTCTCAAATATNTGATCTCACGGTTCAGGAGTTCAAGCCCCGCGTCGGGCTCTGTGCCGACAGCTCAGAGCCTGGAGCCTGCTTCAGATTCTGTGTCTCCCTCTCTCTCTGCCCCTTCCCTGCTCGTGCTCGCTCTCTCTATCTCAAAAATAAACATTAAAAATTTTTAAAGGCTACTGAAGAAAATGTATAATATACCATTTCCATAGTATAAAAATCGTATGAATATGTGTCTCTAGATACACACATATAGATATGATATAGATTTGATATGGATATAGATATCTAGACATAGACACAGATATAGAAAAATCTCTGGGATATAAACCAAAATGAAAACAACAGTTGGTTGCAGGTGGTGGGATTTTAGATGATCTTGATTTTCTGCTTAATAGTTCTCCATTAATGCCTTCTGAATTGCTGCTGTCACTGCTCCTGGGCAGCAGGAGTAAGGTCAGCTTGATGGGCATACAACCTATGCTGTCACACAGAGCCCCATGCTCACAAGATCCCATGTTTAGTTTAATACTCTATTGTCACTATTTTGAAATTCTGAATAATTCATGAATAATGGGCCTTACATTTTCATTTTGCACCAGGTCCTGCAAATTATGTAGCTGGTCCTGTCAGGAATGTACCTTACCTCTTCAGCTGTCACCCTGAAATGCATTGTTCTGTGACCATCACCACTGTGAGAACTTGCTATTTTCATTTTCCTTCCTTCATGTAGAAAGGAAAACCTCTTGACAAGGAGGCATTTGCCTCACTTTCACTGTCAGCAGGCTGATCAACCCTCTCCCTGGAAGAGGAAGGAAAGCCTCTGAGAACCAACTATTTTTCTTCCCTATTCAATGCTGGCTTTACACTCTCTCCCAGTCCCTGGCCCCAACAGGATGGATCATGGGTGTCCCTTAGAGTCTCTGCCTATACCTTCCAAAATGCCAGGCCTAGAAGGGGGTAAGATATGGTCTCCTGAGTAACACAATCAATCCCAGCAACCACTCTAGCATCAAACACATGTGTACATTACCTATGTAAATGGTCTTTAGGTCATTCAGTAATGGGCCCACGGCCATGGCCATGAGATTTCCTTATTGTTCATTCCCATCAACTAAGCTTTTTCTTGTCAAGGACACTTTCGATATAATCTTTCACTGTGCATTCCTCCCTTTGGATCTTTTGTAAAGATTTGTCTTTTGAAAAACTAGCCACTCCCCATCCCTAAGAAATCATACTTTTGAAATGTCAAAATAATTTCCCTAACCTCCCTTATCTCTACCTTTGTTTCCTATTTCTGAGGCAATATCTACTCAGAGGAAAGAGGGTCACAGTCCTACAGTGACTCAATTCCCTAAAAAACATTGGTTGGGACATCTTACCAAAAGTTTCATGAGATATTACCAAAAGTTTCATGAAGTGTTCCTTCAAATAAATCCAGTTCACTAGATAAGCATTATAGAAATCCCATCTCCTCTAGGGAATTCTTTTGGTCTAAATATCTTCTACTAGCTTTTCTGACATGACAGTCAAAATTCCCAGTTCTTGAGTGACCTCTATTGTCCCACACTTGTCACAGAAACAAAAACTTCTAATTTTGGATATTTTCAAATACACACAAAAGGATAGAGAACAATGTAATTAAGGTGCAGGTATCTGTTACTCAGCTGCAGTGATTACATTCTGCCAATCTGGCATCACTTTTTAATTCTGTTTCTTTTTTCTTAATTTTTTTTATTTCTGAGAGAGAGAGAGAAGTGTGAATAGGGGAGGGTCAGAGAGAGGGGGAGATACATAATTTGAAACAGGCTCCAGGCTCTGAGCTGTCAGCACAGAGCCCGACGCGGTGCTCAAACCCACAAACCGTGAGATCATGACGTGAGCCAAAGTCGGACGCTTAACCGATTGAGCCACTCAGGCACCCCTAATTTTGGTTCTTGATTTAGAGATTTTGAGCATTAGGTTCTCACTAGGAATACAGCCAAATTCATATTCTCACTTGAATTAAAGCTGTCACCTCAGCAGCAGTTGTCTAGTTAGGATCTAAAAGCATCCATTCCCAGATTCCTCATCTCTAACCAACCTGCTCCCAGACTCCCCCCACCCGAGCTGCAGCCGGCATCTCTCCCAGCTGACTGATCTAGTCCTCTCCACAGGAAAAGACTCTGAGAACATGACTGTTCAGCACACCGCATGAGGGGCAAAACTGCCTTCTGACCCGTGTGTGTCCCAGGGCGATTCCATGTCACTTCTCTACCTTCTGCGGAGGTGAACAAATGACAGCATTCAAACAAAATTCTTTTTTTTTTTTTTTTGGTCTTTTATTCAAAGATCCGTTTAAAAGCATGCCCGGTCTCTGCTCATGAGAGTAAGTATGAGGCAAAGAGGGCAGGAGCAAGGCTCAGAAGAAATGAGATGGTGAATGAAGTTATGGGTCATGGGAAAGGAAGCAATAGTCCTAAGCTGCCTGTCGCACTGGATCTCCTTTCACCTTCCCAACAACTTCAGGTATAAGTGAATTCCCATTTTACAAATGAGGAAAGTGAGGGAACTCAAACCTCAGAAGTCCTGTGGCTCAAGATACCCAGACTGTGAATGTTGAAGGAGGAAGTGAATCTTATCAGACTCCAAAGCTGTGCTCTTTCTACCTAGATGGTGGGGTCGTGAGCACCAGGCACAGGCACAGGCCCTTTGTTGAGGTCCCCAGGACAAACCCTTCTGAGGTCCCTCAGCCGGCAAACAAATGCCACTTTGTAATGAGACTTTCTCTCTTCCTCACCAGATGGTCCTCTAAATTAGTTGAAGCCTGTGGGCCTTAAATATAAAATAAGTGGATGCATCTTGATTATAATACGGTGGTTTGGTTTTAGCTGCAAGTGTTATGCTTAAAATGTAAGAATGTGATTGACTTATAGCATTTTCTTTTTAAAGGATAAAAGTTCTTTGTGCTTGATCAGCCCAGCCCCTGGATGCCTGGCTGCTCCCCATAACAGACAGAATGACATCCAGTCAGGCCTCCAAAAACAAGAGTTCTGCAGCTACTTTCCTAGGCCAGGCCTGGGTTACATGACCCTCACCCGATCCATACTGCTGGGGTGACCCCTGTGAGACCCACTGGAGGCAGTCCGTGCTCTTCCTCCCCTGGCCAGACTAGACAAGATATATTTCCTCAGGGAGCTCCCAGCTTGCTGAAATATTCTCCACCCAGCTCCTTCTTTGCCACCGGCATTTACTTGCCCTTGCCTGGCTCTAGAAGTTGATCCCTCTAAACCAGACATTCTCCCATTTCTTCCCCACTGAGCTGGGGGGAAAAGAGGCAGCTTTGAGACCTGCTTCTCTTTTACTCACACTTAGTATGCCTGTTCTGTCTATATGTAAAGGCCCCCTCACCTACAGCTAGGAAAAATCCTGCTCTTCTGTCTGACTTTGGAACTGAGAAATCAGTCTTCATGCAGACACACACTCTTCCTCCACA
>NW_027528862.1:488966-496422 GCF_008692635.1 Crocuta crocuta | reverse complement strand
GGAGATGGGGGTGGGATAGGGAAGAAGGCAATGCTGCAGAAGAGAGAGGAACAGTCTTCTCGGGGAAGGGAGACATCACCATAGGGTTGAGCAGGCAGCAGTAAGGAAGGTGAATTCATGAGTCAGGAAAAAGAGAGAAGGGACTAAGCACCAAGCACTATGCTGGATGCTTTACATATATCAAGTGAGGAAGGACTGGAAATGAGAAACGTATTCATGCTCTGACACCAATTCAGGTAAGAAGTAATGAAGGACTCAGTAGAATGATAGCAGTTTGAATGGAAAAGAAAGGATAGAAACAGGATTCACTGTGAAAGGAGTTTCAGTCTAACTTACCAATAGGTTGGATGCAGAGGTCAAGGAGGAGAAAACCAAGAGAGCTTTAGGTTTTCATAATAAGTGACTGGAAAGAGAGTGACATTAATAGGAAAATGACTGTCAGGAGATGGATGTGCAGGTAAGGCGGATCAACTTGGTTTTGGACCTTTTTCATCTTTAAAATGTTTTTTAATACAAATTTTCAAACATAGAGAAAAACTGAGAGAATAGGATATTAAAGCCCTATATACCCGTGACCCAGCTCAATGATCATCAACTCATGGCCAATCTTGTTTCATCAATAGCCTTACCTAGTCCTCCTTTCCCCTTTCCCCAACTGGATTATTTCGAAGTAAATTCCAGAAATATGATACTATCCATAAACACTTCAGTATCTATTTCTAAAAGATACTTTTCACATTGCCACAATTATCTTAACTAAAAAAAATGAACATTAAGCCTTTAATGACATCAAATACTTAATGTCATAAGTAAGTATTCAAATTTTCTCATGGTCCCCTTGTTTGTTTATAGTTGATTGGTTAAAATCAGGATCAGATAAACAGACCAACTGAATGTAAGATTCTGTCTAAAACAGCCATATGGAGATATCAAGCAGGCAACTGAAATGATGGGTCTAAAACTCAATGAAGAGGTAAAAGCCAGGAATACAGATTTAGAAGTCATCTTCCCTGAGTGAATGATGAAGCTATTTGAATAAATGAAACTACTGAGTAGGTACCACAGGGGGAGAATACACCAATAAAAATGGCCCAAGGATAGAACCCTGGGTAACAGCTACATTTGGGAAGAAAAGAAAGAGACCCCTGGGATAGGGATGAGAGGCAGTAGCTTGAGAAAGAAATGAAAAGTTAAAAAGGAAAACAAGATAGCAGATGTCACTGGAGGCAAGAAATGAAAGCACTGCACAGAGGGAAAACCACACAATTTCACTCACTTAATGTTTTCCACCAAAAGGGTCTTGGGCTAAGACTCGGCCCCTGCTCTATCGTAGGACTTTCTAGCGGTGTTACCCATTAAGCAAATCATATCTGTAAACCCAAGATTTTTCAGATGTAAAAAATGGATAACACCAGTCCTTCCAATTACAAGGCTGCTATGAAGGGGCGCCTGGGTGGCTCGGTCAGTCGGTTAAGCATCCAACTTTGGCTCAGGGGCGCCTGGGTGGCTTAGTCGGTTAAGCGTCCGACTTTCACTTAGGTCATGATCTCGCGGTTCGTGGGTTCGAGCCCCGCGTCGGGCTCNGCTCTCTCTCTCTCTCCTAGAAATAAATAAAACATTTTAAAAAAATAAAAAAAAAAAAAAAGCATCCGACTTTGGCTCAGGTCATGATCTCACTCACGGTCCATGGGTTTGAGCCCGGCATTGGGCTCTGTGCTAACAGGTCTGAGCCTGGAGCCTATTTCAGATTCTGTGTCTCCCTTTCTCTCTGACCTTCCCCCATTCACGCTCAGCCCCCCTCTCTCTCTGTCTCTCTCTCTCACTCAAAATAAACATTAAAATTTTTTTAATAAATAAATAAAAGGCTGCTATGAGGATCAAATGAGAAAGGAAGCATGTGAANTGATGAGCCTTGTTTTACACATGAGGAAGGTAAGACTGAGAGAAGCCAACTAACTTGCCCCAGGTCACACAGCCAGAAAGCAGTTGATCCAAAGCTCAAGTCAAGTCTTCCTCCTATGCCGGATTCAGGCCAGACCTCTTAATCGCCACACCAAAGTTCCTCTTAAAAGTATGCCTTGAGGGGCGCCTGGCTGGCTCAGTTGATAGAATATGGAACTCATGATCTCCANTTAGAGCTTACTTAAAAAAAAAAAAAAAAGGAAAAAATAAAAACAGGGGAAAAAATATGCCTTGGAAAATTAGAAGATCACCATATTATGACCCTAATGAATTGCAGATCTAGGCACTGGACATCAACAGAGACAACCAGACATTACATGGCTCCTGATATTAATTTTGCCTATGACCCCTCCCAAACTGAACCTGAATCAAACAAAGCTTTTAGATTAGGGTTACAGTTGCCAGACAAACTTCAGGAAGCCCAGTTAAAATCACATTTTAGTTAAAAGACAAATAATTTTCTTAGTATCAGCATGTCCTATGCAATATTTGGGATGTGCCACACATTGTATTTGAGACCTACTCTTCTTGCTAAAAAGTATCCATTGTTCATCTGAAATTCAATTTTAACTAGGTGCTCTGCATTTTTATTTGCTAAATCTGACAATTCTACTTTAGCTCTAACTACTCATTTATAAGCACAAAGGACAGAGAAAGGTATTAATTTGAACACTAGATGTTTGATTACATTAAGGATTTACTAATTTTTTAGTTGTCTAGTTGTATTATGGAGTTTTTTTAAAGAAGCTGTTACCTCTTACAGATACATATTGAAATGTATGTGGATGAAATTATATGATGTCCTAAAGGTCCTTCATAACAATCTGAAAGGGAGGGAAGGAGAAGGGGTATAAATTTAAGAAGACTGGCTTTAAACTCATGATGTTGAAGCTTCCTTAAAAGCACATGTGATTTCAGGGGTGCCTGGCTGGCTCAGTCAGTGGAGCACACAACTCTTGCTTGTGAGTTTGAGCCCCATATTGGGTGTAGAGATTNCTGTCTCTCTCTCTCCTAGAAATAAATAAAAATAAAAAAAAAAAAACACAACACCTGGCACAGAGACTGACATACTGTAAACACTTAATATGTATCTGCTGGCAGGTAAATCGTTTGTTTGTTTGTTTGTTTATTTTTTTTTCATTGGAAACAGCTGGTTTTATTTTTTATTTTTTAATAGTTTATTGTCAAATTAGTTTCCACATAACACTCAGTGCTCATCCCCACAAGTGTCCTCCTCCATGCCCATCCCCCCTCCCCCCACATCCATCAGTCCTCAGTTTTTGTCAGCATTCAAGAGTCTCTCATGGTTTGCTTCTCTCCCTTTCCCCCACCATTTCCGCCCTTCTTCTCCCCCTTGTTCCTCCGTCAAGTTCCTCCTAATCCTCCTATACGTGCAAACATATGATATTTGTCCTTCTCTGCCTGACTTATTTCGCTCAGCATAACACCCTCAAGGTCCATCCATGTTGCTACACATGGCCAGATTTCATTGTTTCTCATTGCCATGTAGTATTCCATGGTATAGATAAACCACATCTTCTTGATCCATTCATCTGTTGATGGACACTTAGGCTCTTTCCATGTTTTAGCTATTGTGGAGAGTGCTGCTATGAACATTGGGGTACATGTGCTCCTATGCATCAGCATTTCTGTATCCCTTGGGTAAATTCCTAGCAGTGCTATTGCTGGGTCATAGGGGAGTTCTATTGTTAGTTTCCTGAGGAACCTCCACACTGTTTTCCAGAGGGGCTGTACCAGTTTACATTCCCACCAACAGTGTAGGAGGGTGCCCGTTTCTCCACATCCTCGCCAGCATCTAGAGTTCTCTGATTTGCTCATTTTAGCCACTCTGACTGGCGTGAGGTGGTATCTCAGTGTGGTTTTGATTTGTATTTCCCTGATGAGGAGGGATGCTGAACATCGTTTCATGTGTCTGTTGGCCATCTGGATGTCCTCTGTTTGTTTGTTTTTTTAAAGAAAACTCTCAGATGGCCATCAAATGAAAAAACAATTTGGAAATGAGATTACAAGCATGAATATGCCTGAAAACACAAATGAGATTCATTTAGGGACCAAACTATACTCAAATGGAAACAATAATGAATTTGCCCAGACAAGGGAATTTGTTTACTGAGGATGAAGTTGTGAAACTCTGGACAGAAGAGGTACATACATTACAGGTACTTAATTTTGGTAAACACAGAATACATTTTTAACCCTCCAAAAAGATGTTATGCAGAAAACAATCTACCTTAGGTTTTCTTCAATATTTACTACTCCAGTGAACTGCTGTGGAAAGCCATATTAATTTCCCAAAGGCCTTAGGACAGATTTTGAAAATTTTATTTATTTATTTTTAAAGTTTTATTTATTTATTTTTGAGAGAGAGCGCGCAAGCGGGGGGTGCAGGGGGGCGGACAGGGAGAGAGGGAGACAGAGAATCCCAAGCACGCTCTGCACTGTCAGCACAGACGCTGAAGCGAGGCCTGAACACACAAACTGTGAGATCATATCCTGACTGAAAATCAAGAGTCAGACACGTAACCGACTGAGCCACCCAGGCACCCACAGATTTTGAAAATTTTAGTGCTCACATGCATGCAACTAAATCGTCAATTACTAGAAATTTATTACTTCTCATGCTGAATAATGCATGCACTTGACAGGAGGTCTTTTATCAAAAATGCAGTATTGTCAGCTTTAAATGCAATCTTGCCAGGGCACCTGGGTGGCTCAGTTGGTTAAGCATCCGACTTCGTTTGGCTCACATCATGATCTCATGGTTCGTGGGTTCAAGCCCCGCATTGGGCTCTGTGCTGACAACTAGCTCAGAGCCTGGAGCCTGTTTCAGATTGTGTCTCCCTCTCTCTCTGACCCTCCTCTGCTCCTCTGCTCACGCTGTCTCTGTCTGTCTGTCTGTCTCTCTCTCTCTCTCAGAAATAAATAAAACATTTTAAAAAATTTAAATGCAATCTTGCCTTACGTGCTGGGTACATGAAGGCAACCAAATTCAAAAGCAACCTGCACCTCATGTTTTTAGCGAAGTGTTCGGTGTAGGTAAGTGAAATAAGCTATTTATTTTATGCTAAATATTCCAGTATATATATGCCTTATAATTAACTCAACCATTGTCACTGATGAATGTTTCCCACTTTTGCTATCATAAGACAACAATGCATTTACCCTTCATTTAGCCTTACATTCTGAGGTTTTAATTTCTAGGAGAGAGATTACAAGAAGTGGGTTGGCTGAGCCAAGAGTATAAATATTCTTAATTTTAATAGATACTATTTGCAAGTATTTTTAAATTAGGGCTACAATGTGGAATAGTGTTTTTAAAACTTAATCACCTGACCACAAGTCAATCATCTTCAAATGATAAGTATATTTCAGCTCTGCCTTAAGTAGAGAACTGGGTTCTTGGACAACCTCTCACTAACAGTGCCTTTGGTATTAAATATCCCATGGTTTATTCTGCTTCAGAGCATTTCCTGTTATCAGTACTTCTGGTCTGGCACACCTTCCTGTACTAGAAAGAAGTGGCATTTTTTTAATGTTCACTTATTCATTTTGAGAGAGGAGACAGAGGGGCAGAGAGATCAGGAGAAAGAGAATCCCAAGCAGGCTCCACGTTGACAGCACAGGACTCAATCTCATGATCCCTGGGATCATGACCTGAGCTGAAATCAGACACTTAACTGACTGAGCCACCCAGGCACCCCAGAAGTGGCATTTTAAATGGTCACTTCGTCAGTCTCTGAATTTTGAAGGCCATTTCAATCTGTCCTTAAAAAGGTATTCTTATTGGTAACTTTTCCTTTTACTTTTGGTCCTTCTCATTTTGAAGGTCCCTTTAGTTGCTGTTCTTCAAATTCAAAAGTAACAAATACTTGTTATAACCAGTGAAATAACAGACTAGCACCACGAGGATGTATAAAGACAAAGCTAATCACCTCCACCTCAACCTCCTGATGTAATCTTTTTTTTTTTTTAATTTATTTCTAGGAGAGGGAGAGAGAGACAGTGTGAGCAGGGGAGGGTCAGAGAGAGAGGGAGTCACAGACTGAAACAGGCTCCAGGCTCCGAGCTGGCAGTCAGCACAGAGCCCGATGCGGGGCTCGAACCCATGAACCGCGAGATCATGACCTAAGCGAAAGTCGGACGCTCAACCGACTAAGCCACCCAGGCGCCCCGCTCCTGACGTAATCTTATTAACAGCCTGCCCTGTCTTCCACAACTCTCCCTGCTCATACAGATCAAGCATGCACACATACATAAAATTTCGTCTACACCAAAGTATCATACTGTACACATTATTCCGCAACTTGTTCCACTTAACTATATATGTACATATATACATATTTACATATAATATGTGACAATGACAATATAGAGTATTTAACAAAATATAGTGGAGATACTCTAGTCTTAAGTTCCTTTCCAGTTCTAAAACTTGTTTTTGTATCCCTTCAAAGAACGTACCACCACTATAATTATTTGTAATGAATTGTTCAGAGTCTTTCTTCCCTGCTAGACTAAGAGCTCCATGAAGGCAGGTGGCCAATTTTGTTCACTACTGTATCTCCAGAATTTAGGAGAGTGCTGCCAGGATAGTAGTTGTCTAATATCTATCTGTTCATTTTTTCGGTGCTTCGGGAACCCTTCAGTCTATTTACACTGGGTCACTGTCGATACTCAAAACATGTATCTTTAGGAACTCAGACCCAACACAGTCACCACTCAATGTTATCTGGATGGAACCTAGTAATTTTAAATATTGGGGGTAATTGGTGGTTTTTAGCCAAAAATAAAAAAAACGAATTTTACAAGATCACAGAGCCTTCTGCACTTGTAATTAGAACACCCGGATTCTAGTCTCACTTCCAACATTAATTACTGTGTGACCTTTAGGAAGTTCCTTTCCTTTCTGGTCCTGGGCTCCTCATCTGCAGCTCTAACATTACTGCCACCAATATGTACTGTCTACTGTGCGCAGGCACTAAGCGAGGCGCCAGCGATCCAGGGATGACTAGTAACAGCCAACATCTAATGAATGCTCAGTCTGTGCTTGGTCTTTTGCGAATGGAGCCATATGCACTGTCTCATTTAATCTCCTAGCCCTACCGTGATATTTTCTGTACTTTACAAAGGAGGGAACTGAGGCACAGCGAGGTGAAGTAACTTTCTCAGCATACCAAAGGACGCGGTGAAGACAGGATTGGATTCCAGTCAGTGGGGCTTCAGATGCCATTCCAACAACCAGAGAAAATCCTTGCCCTCATAATTCGAGGGATATCTCAGTGGCTTGCACTCTGGTCCCAGCCCAGGAAACCTGGCTGGCNNNTGCAGGCGCACGTTAGAGAAACTACCGAGAACCGTGACACGAGCGCCGCAGGCAGCGAAGCTCTACCTCACTCTCGCGGTTTCCACGCCGCGAAGGTGAAGAGGTGGGAGGTGTCAGCGGCTCGTACGCACGCCTCCGGGGCGTCCCATT
>NW_027528862.1:488679-488899 GCF_008692635.1 Crocuta crocuta | reverse complement strand
CCGCCTCTTCTGACGTCTGCACGGGCCGGCTGCTCCGCCCGGCCGTAGGTTCGCTTGCCCCGCCCCGCTGCCCGCGCCCTCGCGGCGTTCACTTCCTGGCCCTCCCCACCTTTAGCGCAACCAGCGAGAGAACACCGCCTGCATCTAGAGCAGCCCGACCAGGAGCATAACCGTGTGGCGCGCGAACGTGGGAGGAAAGCCGTGCGCGGCTGCGCTTTCC
>NW_027528862.1:487371-488607 GCF_008692635.1 Crocuta crocuta | reverse complement strand
CCATGCTCCACGCCGGGTCCCCGGGCAGGTGCAGGGGGTGCAGTAGTTAGTCGGGGAGACCGAGGACCACCTTCCTGGAGGCGCTGCCTTGGAGCCTCCGTGGGGTTTTAAAGCGACCACGTCCTTCCTCTCGTTTTTCTCTAGTTCCTTCCTGTCCCTTTGCCATACTCCATCCAGCCACCTTCACCTTCACCTTCTCAGATGCCATCTCAGAAACCACTCTGGGTTCTGCCTCATTCGTGCCTGTGTACAGTTTTAAGTTTCCCTCTCCTCTGCAACAAATATCCTATCATGTATATCTTCAGTGTTACATTGTTTTGGCCTCCGCTGATGGGAAAAAACCTCCTTAAAATAATTTATGCCAATGACCCATGAGTAGTGTCCCCATCAGGAAGAATTCTGACGTAGATATGCTATTATCAAACTAAGAGGTACGTGTGGATTGTCATATATTGGCTAGAAATCATGAAAATTGTATAATATAAAGTGTCAAAAATCCTATGTAAATTACTCTTAGAGTGCATCTGAGAATTCTGATACTAAGCAGAGCTTATTTTTGTCAGTTCTCTTCCTTCATAGACCTGCCTGTTGAGCAAGTTCTGTGAGTGACCTAGGACTNNNNTAGGACTACTGTCCCGGCCTCTTTGCTCACCCTTCCTCCTCCACCCAGGAATTATATCTGCCAAGCTGTTGCTCACCTTGTCCTTCAGTAGAAGTCAAAGTCCATTTCCTCTAGAAGAAAACCATTGGGGTGGTTTCCTTTTAGCAGGATGCTGACCGTGGGTGCAATTATGGTTAACAAATCCCACATTTTTTTTTCATTTGTAGGAAAACAAGGTTATCCACCTATTAAATTTTCAATAGTATGAATAGAGGCTCTGTTCAGGTCATTATTCTGTAATAGGAAAAGCATTACACTGATATCAGGAGATCTGATTGCTAGTTTAGTTCTACCACTGACTGTGTGACTTTGGGTCAGTTACTTAACCTCTGTGGACCCTCTCTTTCCCTTTCTGTAAAGTGAGAGAAATGGTATTAGGTGGCTTCTAAGGCTTCTTCCAACTTTAAGAGACAAAGGGAAAAATCCAAGTAGCTCAGTAGAACATTTCTTGTTGAGATGGAAGATTGGGAAATCTCAATAGTTGTATTTAATGTTGGCTTTTTTTTTTAATTTCTAACTGAAATAAAAGTGTAGACTTTTCTCTTTTTACTTCCCCAAAGAATAAGAAAATGCCT
>NW_027528862.1:482231-486521 GCF_008692635.1 Crocuta crocuta | reverse complement strand
CCATGCTCCACGCCGGGTCCCCGGGCAGGTGCAGGGGGTGCAGTAGTTAGTCGGGGAGACCGAGGACCACCTTCCTGGAGGCGCTGCCTTGGAGCCTCCGTGGGGTTTTAAAGCGACCACGTCCTTCCTCTCGTTTTTCTCTAGTTCCTTCCTGTCCCTTTGCCATACTCCATCCAGCCACCTTCACCTTCACCTTCTCAGATGCCATCTCAGAAACCACTCTGGGTTCTGCCTCATTCGTGCCTGTGTACAGTTTTAAGTTTCCCTCTCCTCTGCAACAAATATCCTATCATGTATATCTTCAGTGTTACATTGTTTTGGCCTCTGCTGATGGGAAAAAACCTCCTTAAAATAATTTATGCCAATGACCCATGAGTAGTGTCCCCATCAGGAAGAATTCTGACGTAGATATGCTATTATCAAACTAAGAGGTACGTGTGGATTGTCATATATTGGCTAGAAATCATGAAAATTGTATAATATAAAGTGTCAAAAATCCTATGTAAATTACTCTTAGAGTGCATCTGAGAATTCTGATACTAAGCAGAGCTTATTTTTGTCAGTTCTCTTCCTTCATAGACCTGCCTGTTGAGCAAGTTCTGTGAGTGACNTAGGACTACTGTCCCGGCCTCTTTGCTCACCCTTCCTCCTCCACCCAGGAATTATATCTGCCAAGCTGTTCCACACCTTGTCCTTCAGTAGAAGTCAAAGTCCATTTCCTCTAGAAGAAAACCATTGGGGTGGTTTCCTTTTAGCAGGATGCTGACCGTGGGTGCAATTATGGTTAACAAATCCCACATTTTTTTTTCATTTGTAGGAAAACAAGGTTATCCACCTATTAAATTTTCAATAGTATGAATAGAGGCTCTGTTCAGGTCATTATTCTGTAATAGGAAAAGCATTACACTGATATCAGGAGATCTGATTGCTAGTTTAGTTCTACCACTGACTGTGTGACTTTGGGTCAGTTACTTAACCTCTGTGGACCCTCTCTTTCCCTTTCTGTAAAGTGAGAGAAATGGTATTAGGTGGCTTCTAAGGCTTCTTCCAACTTTAAGAGACAAAGGGAAAAATCCAAGTAGCTCAGTAGAACATTTCTTGTTGAGATGGAAGATTGGGAAATCTCAATAGTTGTATTTAATGTTGGCTTTTTTTTTTAATTTCTAACTGAAATAAAAGTGTAGACTTTTCTCTTTTTACTTCCCCAAAGAATAAGAAAATGCCTCTGTAGGAAATAAAGGTGTTGCTTACTGGTTACCTAGATATGCCTATATTGAGTTAGTTCTCATCCAAATAATTTAACTATTTTCATTATGGGCTTTTATTACATCAGTTAGTTGGGTTACTGTATCAGAAACCATTTAGTCTTAGGAGCAAAAGAGTAAATATTAACTTGTATGATATCAATCTCAAGAAATTTGATTTAGATGTACTCAGAACACCTAAGGAGAGCAACCATGAGTTAAATAAAGCACTAGGTTAAAAACNGTGGTTTTATCTGTTCAATTTAAAGTTTTGATATAAAGTCCATTCATATCTACAGAAGTAGTTACATAATATAAGCAAGCTTGTGAAGTGAAATTCTTTTAAAGAGAATGATGGACTGACAGACAACCTCAGTAACATTAATTTTTAGAGTTTATGCTTTGATTTAGTATTTAATTAAATCCCCATAGATGAAGTGCAAAAATGGCTTCCCAGAAAATTCTAGTGCATAGAGGTGTTGTTGCAAAGTTCCAGTTTATACAGAACAGTGATCAGATACCATTGGAAGCTAACGATTCTTGGACTCCTTGGTACTCTATGCAACTAACTTGATTTCAAACTTGGTAACTTTTCTCTTAATGTTAAGAGCAAACTGTAAGGATATAAGGCATACCAAATCAAATCACTCAACTAATCCTTTTCTATTAAGTATCCTAAGGATCTTTTTTCTTCTTTATAGGAAAAATGCTTTCTGAAAGCAGTTCGTTTTTGAAGGGCATGATGCTCGGAAGCATTTTCTGTGCCTTGATCACTATGCTAGGACACATTAGGATTGGCCATGGAAACAGAATGCACCATGAGCATCATCACCTACAAGCTCCTAATAAAGAAGATATCTCAAAGATTTCAGAGAATGAACGCATGGAGCTTAGTAAGAGCTTTCGAGTATACTGTATCGTTCTTGTAAAACCCAAAGATGTGAGTCTTTGGGCTGCAGTGAAGGAGACTTGGACCAAACACTGTGACAAAGCAGAATTCTTTAGTTCTGAAAATGTTAAAGTGTTTGAGTCAATTAACCTGGAAACAGATGACATGTGGTTGATGATGAGAAAAGCTTACAAATATGCCTTTGATAACTATAGGGACCAATACAACTGGTTCTTCCTTGCGCGTCCCTCTACGTTTGCTATTATTGAAAACCTCAAGTATTTTTTGTTAAAAAAGGATCCATCACAACCTTTCTATCTAGGCCACACCATGAAATCTGGAGACTTTGAATATGTGAGCATGGAAGGAGGCATGGTCTTAAGTATAGAATCCTTGAAAAGACTTAACAGCCTTCTCAGTATCCCTGAAAAGTGTCCTGAACAGGGAGGGATGATTTGGAAGCTATCTGAAGATAAGCAGCTGGCAGTCTGCCTGAAATATGCTGGAGTGTTTGCAGAAAATGCAGAAGATTCGGAAGGAAAAGACGTATTTAATACCAAATCCGTTGGGCTTTTTATTAAAGAGGCAATGACTAATCACCCCAACCTGGTGGTAGAAGGCTGCTGTTCAGATATGGCTGTTACTTTTAATGGACTGACTCCTAATCAGATGCATGTGATGATGTATGGGGTATACCGTCTTAGGGCATTTGGGCATAATTTCAACGATGCATTGGTGTTCTTACCTCCAAACGGTTCTGAAAATGACTGAGAAGTGAAAGAAGAGCATGTGCACAGTCACCATATAGGACAGGTATTGTCGCTATGTGCAGTAACAACTACCTTCCCAGCACAGCAGTATGTTTCTTTTCCTTTTTTTAGTTTGGTGACACTGGTTTAATGGCACGTTCAAGGTTGCGGTACATTTTAAATAGGGTGGTTTTTTCCCCTTAAAACATATGTGAAAATTTCAAACATGTTGGAAAGAAATGTTTTAAGAATAATTTTGCAAATAAAAGATATATTTATAAATACTGTATTTCTATGATAAATCCTAAATTATGAATCTGGCACATACTTTCGCTGATCAGTTAAAACA
This sequence comes from Crocuta crocuta, assembly GCF_008692635.1. Lineage (NCBI taxonomy): Eukaryota > Metazoa > Chordata > Mammalia > Carnivora > Hyaenidae > Crocuta > Crocuta crocuta. The sequence goes on along the minus strand of NW_027528862.1, from coordinate 483,290 downwards.
TTTAACATGTCTTTTTAGCTTTCTAAGATACGCAAATGAAATCTCTAGTTGTAAATTTGTGAATAAAACTCTCAGCTAGGTGTTTCCATTACTTGTAATGTTGATATATGTTCTAAGCTGCTGCAAGTGCCCACGGATTGCTTTCTCAAAATACACAACCAAGCCACAAAGGAAATGTTCCCAGCTAATGTTAAAGTGAAAACTGAATTCTGTCCCTGAGAGAAAAAGTGAAAATTACCCTATAAAGGTTAATAATTTTCCTGGGAGCTAATTTAGTGGCATTGCTCAGCATACACAATTTCCCTGTAACTCCCTCCCTCCTACTTCTCTATGAAGATACTGAAATCGGAGTGGTCACTATGAAGAATCTAATTTCATTTAACATTTAACTATGTGGTTTCCAACTTAATCAAGCTGTTAGCAGTGGTTTGGATGAAATTAGTTGAGATTCCTGCTGGGCAGATGAGTTCTGTGGCAGTCTCCTTTGAAGAATCTCTTGATAATCTGGCAGTGGAGCCTGCCCTGGGCTTTGTTTACCTGTTCATATCCAATGGTTTTGGGTTTGAAGCCCTTAACCTCACCAGTCACCTTGGATTACCATACCATTTGCCTAATTTCAGTGGCTACACAGAAGCTTTATCCACTGTTGAATACAATAACTCTTGTGCTTATAAATGTGCAGAGTACTTGGAAATGATTTGTCCTATAAACGGGCCTGCACCTGCTATATTAAGTCACATCCATAAGCCCCCCCACCCTCCACCAACAGGGTGTGAGACCCTGACATTTTAGAGATCAATATTTCCCATAACTGGCCTCATGATGTTAATGGTCTCCCACAGCTTTTGCAAACCAGAAAGAATTTCCTCAAGAGGACCCCGGGCTTCAGATTACTGATCATCAGAGTAGTGTGTAAAACACTTTTTAAAAACTTACCTGATTTTCCTTATTGGGGTTTTTGGTTAAAATGAAATATATCAATTTTCAAAAATAATACAATCTCTTTATCAAGCACCCTAATATGTGGTCCCAGATGCAATTATACAGATCAAGTCATGT
>NW_027528862.1:479337-482213 GCF_008692635.1 Crocuta crocuta | reverse complement strand
ACCCAATTTAGAAGTGTCCTCTTCCCCAACAACATATTTTTTTTAATTATGCATTTATCACCTTCAAATTACATTAGTATATCAAGGTGTAATAAATAGAGAATGCATCCTATTTGATTTCCTAGTGGGTGCTAAGGTAATAATTCCTTTTTAAAAATTTTTCTAATGTTCATTTTCTTTTTGAGAGTGATAGCATAAGCAGGGGAGGGGCAGAGAGAGAAGACACAGAATCTGAAGCAGGCTCCAGGCTCCAAGCTGGCAGCACAGAGCCTGACGTGGGACTCGAACTCACAAACTGCAAGATCATGACCTGAGCTGAAGTGAGACTCTTAACCAACTGAGCCACCCAGGCACCTCAGGTAACAGTTGATTTTTAAACCAAATCGATGCCCTGCAAGGGTGCCTGGCTTGCTCAGTTGGTACAGCATACCAGCTTGATCTTGGGATTGTTTGAGCCCCACTTGGGATGTTGAGATTACTTTAAAAAAAAATTTTAGGGGCACCTGCGTGACTCAGTAGGTTAAGTGTCGGACTTCAGCTCAGGTCATGATCTCATGGTTTGTGAGTTTTAGCCCCACATCGGGCTCTGTGCTGACGGCTCAGAGCCTGGGGCCTGCTTCAGATTCTGTGTCTCCCTCTCTCTCTCTGCCTTCCCCCAGCTCTTCTCTCTCAAAAATAAACATTAAAAAGAATTTTAATTTTTAAATCAAATTGATGCTCTTGGTTGTATTTTCACACAAAAGTATTCCTTTAGAAAATATTACTTGTTTTAAATAATATGCTGCCTCAGGGCACCTGGGTGGCTCAGTCAGTTAAGGATCTGACTTTGGATCAGGTCATGATCTCAAGATTTGTAGGTTCAAGCCTCACATCGGGCTCTGGGCTGACAGCTCAGAGCCTGGAGCCTGCTTCGGATTCTGTGTCTCTATCTCTCTCTGCCTCTCTCTCACTCTCTCTCAAAGATGAACATTTTTTTAAAAAAAGAGGAAAAATAAATAACATGCTGTGTCTTTGAATTTATTGGTACCCAGTCTTGTAGATAAAATCTGAATTTTATCTACTGAGGTCATGGTTACAGATTTGATCGCTGTGCATCCAATAGGCAAAAACTGTAACCCTAACTTCACTCTGTTCTTGGGGAAAGAATTGGGAAGAGTGAAAGTCTAATGGAAATTAATCATGCTTTTGAATATATTTTACATGTGGCTAGTGGTTACCATAGTGAACAACACAAGTCTCACCAGTTCCAAAAGTGTGAGGCCCACTGGGTAAGATGTGAATGAGAGAAAATTTGAAGTTTCTTCTAAAAGTTGTATTTATCTTGCTGGGTATCTTAAATGTAGTAGAAACTGCAACCTGACTTTTAGCATCTAGGCCATCTCCTTATGTGAACTTAATCACTAGATCTTCCTCCTCAAAAGGAAAACATTCAGTTTNAGACCCCTTGTTTTGTTTTGTTTTGTTTTGTTTCATGTAGGTAAAAGGTTGCTTATGTATCCAATCTGATTTATAATGCCCAGATTTTTCTGTAATGTATTTAAGCCCAACTTTTGGGCTTTTTTTAAATGTTTATTTCTTGGGGCGCCCGGGTGGCTCAGTCGGTTAAGCGTCCGACTTCAGCTCAGTTCATGACCTCACTGTTCGTGGGTTCGAGCCCCGCGTCGGGCTCTGTGCTGACAGCTCAGAGCCTGGAGCCTGCTTCTGATTCTCTGTCTCCCTCTCTCTCTGACCCTCCCCTGCTCACGCTGTCTCTCTCTCTCAAAAAAATAAATAAAACATTAATAAATAAATGGGGGCACCTGGGTGGCTCTGTCGGTTAAGCGTCCGACTTCGGCTCAGGTCATGATCTCACAGTTTGTGGGTTCGAGCCCCACGTCGGGCTCTGTGCTGACAGCTCAGAGCCTGGAGCCTGCTTCTGATTCTCTGTCTCCCTCTCTCTCTGACCCTCCCCTGCTCATGCTCTGTCTCTCTCTCAAAAATTAAGAAAAAAAAATTTTTTAATTCTCATATAAATAAATAAGTAAATTTTTGTTTCTTTATTTTGAGACAGAGAGCAGGGGAGGGACAGTGAGAGGAGGGGAGAGAGAACCCCAAGCAGGCTCTACACTGTCAGTACATGGGGCTCGAAATCATGACCCAAGCCGCAATCAAGAATTGGACACTTAACCGACTGAGCCACCCAGGCACCCCTCTTTTGTGCTTTTTTTAAAAAGTTTATTTATTTTGAGGGACGTTTATTTATTTATTTTGAGAGAGAGGAGGTAGAGAGGATCCCAGGAAGACTCGGTGCTGTCTGCATGGAGCCTGACATAGGGCTCAATCCCACAAACCGTGAGATTATGACCTGAACTGAAATCAAGAGTTAGATGCTTAACCAGCTGAGCCACCCAGGCACCCCAATTGGGCCTTCTTAAAACAGGGCACACCTGTATTAGGAAAGTTACCAAAAGCACAGAGTCTAGTGATGATGTACCACTAATTTCCCCTTCATGTGTTAAGAATATTGTGTTTCTGGGGCACCTGGGTGGCTTAGTCAGTTGTGCATCTGACTTTGGCTCAGGTCATGATCTCACANCTGGGTGGCCAGTTGGTTAAGTTTCCAACTTAGGCTCAGGTCATGATCTCATGGTTTGTGAGTTCGAGCCCTGCGTTGGGCTCTGTGCTGACACTGCGGAGCCTGGAACCTGCTTCAGATTCTCTCTCTGTCTCTCTCTGTCTTTCTCTGTCTCTCTCTCTCTCTGCCCCTCCCCCTTTCTCTCTCAAAAATAAACATTAAAAAAAAAGAATATTGTGTTCCTTTTAGTGCCGGCTGACTTATATTGATGAATTCAATGCAGGTCTGAGTGGTTTCATGAAGAGCTTTATGTTTCTAAGTT
>NW_027528862.1:475182-479260 GCF_008692635.1 Crocuta crocuta | reverse complement strand
ATTCACTAGTGTCCAACTCTTGATTTTGACTCAGGTCATGATCTCACGGTTGTGAGATTGAGTCCTATGTTGGGCTCCAAGCTGGGCTCTGCACTGGGCCTGGAACCCACTTTAGATTCCCTCCCTCTCCCTCTGCCCCTCCCCATCTCAAAAAATAAAAAAATTATCACTCAATAATTCTAATATCATGAAGGATAAAATATTTAAAGGATAATGGGGGAAATGACTTGTTTGGAAAGTATGAAATGATGGTATAAATCTGAAGTTTCTACCATAATTTTAATATTTAATGAGGTTTTTTTGAGAGAGAAAGAGAGTCAGGTGGAGGGGTAGAGAGAAAGGGGGACAGAGGATCCAAAGTGGGGCTCAATCTCATGAACTGCGAGATCATGACCTGAACTGAAGTTGATCCCTTAACCAACTGAGCCATCTAGACACCCCTGCTATAATGTTACATTTTTTGAGGGGGGTGGGGGGGAGTAAGAGAGAAGGAAAGAGAATTCCAAGCAGGCTCCAGGCTCCACACTGTCCAGGTAGAGCCAATGTGGGGCTCGAACCCATGAATCCTGAGATCATAACCTGAACCTAAGTCATAAGCTTACCAACTTTAAAATTACCATAATTTTTAAAAAAGATAAATCCGCCTTTGGGGCACCTGGCTGCCTCAGTCAGAGGAATGTGTAACTCTTGATCTTGGGGTCGTGAGTTTGAGCCCCATGTTGGGTGTAAAGATTACTTAAATTAACTTAAAAAAAGATAAATCCACCTTTATTAGTGCGACATCTGCACGGTATAATGTTCCTTGTATAAACGGAGCATCTATAAGCTCAACACTAGGCCTGGTATTTTGTGGAAAGCAAAAGGGGCCCAAAGTCACATAATTCACACAAAGAGTCAAACAATCACGTAACCTCTGCATGAGCAATAAAAAAAGCTATAGTTTATTCTTAGAATATGGTTGTCCTTTTGCCTTAAAAGTCCTCAGTCTGATAACTCATAATTCTCATTTCTTTCAGTTTTCACTTATTCCTTGCAAGAATGGCCATGTTTATGCTGTCTGCTTTGGCAATTTGGCAAAAGCCTTGACAGGAAGAACAGACCTTTCAACAGATGCATGGATGGATGGGAGTGATGGAGGAAGGGTGCCCTTAATGGAATGGGCTTGCATTTTTCTTTAAAAAAAAAAAATGAATGGTTTCATCTAGGGAGTGACTGATAAAAGACATCCAGGGCTGCCTGGATGGCTCAGTGGGTTGTGTCCAACTTCGGTTCAGGTCATGATCTCATGGTTCGTGGGTTTGAGCCCCGTGTCAGGAACTCTGCTGACAGTTCAGAGCCTGGAGCCTGCTTCAGATTCAGTGTCTCCCTCTCTCTCTCTGCCCTTCCCCTGCTCTCTCTTGCTCTCTCAAAAATAAACACTAAAAAAGACATCCACATAGGTACTCAAAGTATTGAATAAATGGGGATGTTCTTTTTTTTTACAAATAGTTTATTGTCAAATTAGTTTCCACATAACACCCAGTGCTCATCCCCACAAGTGTCCTCCTCCATGCCCATCCCCCCTCCCCCCCACAGCCATTAGTCCTCAGTTTTTGTCAGCATTCAAGAGTCTCTCATGGTTTGCCTCTCTCCCTTTCCCCCACCATTTACCCCCTTCTTCTCCCCCTTGTTCCTCCGTCAAGTTCCTCCTAATCCTCCTATACGTGCAAACATATGATATTTGTCCTTCTCTGCCTGACTTATTTCGCTCAGCATAACATAAATGGGGATGTTCTAATAGTTAAAACAGCAGCCCCATACCAGCTGAGAGGAAAAGGGAAAAACTGGTCCTAGCTTTATGGGAGAGTGAATACTGGCACTGGGAATCTTCTTTTCCATACTTACAACCTATGGCACTCACATCTAGAAAGAGCCTTCAGGGAATACTGCCCATTCTCCAGTCTCATGCTATGCAATAGAAATATGTGAGCCACGTGTGTTGTTTTAAATTTTCTAGTAGCCACATTAAAAAAGTAAACACGGGGCGCCTGGGTGGCTTAGTCAGTTAAGCATCCGACTTTAGCTTAGGTCATGATCTCGCGGTTCATGGGTTCGAGCCCCGCGTCGGGCTCTGTGCTGACAGCCAGCTCAGAGCCTGGAGCCTGTTTCAGAGTCTGTGACTCCCTCTCTCTCTGACCCTCCCCTGCTCACTCTGTCTCTCTCTCGCTCTCCTAGAAATAAATAAAACATTTTTTAAAAAAAGTAAACACACAGGTGAAATTACTTTTAGTATTTTATTTTACCCAGTATATCCAAAATGTTGTCATTTCAACATGTAATCAGCAGAAATTAATGTGCTCTAGTTTACGTTCTTTTTTTAATCAAGTCTTTGAAATCCAGTATGTATTTTACAGTTACAGCACATGTCTAACCAATTCCAGAAGTGTTAAGACCCCCACCTCACCCCCAGGATAGTATGTGAATGGGAGAAAACTTGAAGGTTCTTCTAAAAGTCCTATTTATTTTCCTGNTAGACCCCCCAGCTTTTTTCTTTAGATGACAACTGAACCAAACTGCCCGTCATTAATTTTCATATTCGCTAATCCTTTCCCCCATTTACCCTCTGAATATATCGATAGTCACAAAGCAGCTGCTAGCCCTGCCTTTGCACATTATACTTTATAATCAATCTCCCACTCAACTAACCCTCCCCATTGTATCCTTTTCTTTTTTTTTTAATGTTTTATTTATTTCTAGGAGAGAGAGAGAGAGAGACAGCGTGAGCAGGGGAGGGTCAGAGAAAGAGGGAGTGACAGACTCTGAAACAGGCTCCAGGCTCTGAGCTGGCAGTCAGCACAGACCCCGACACGGGCTCCCACGAACCGTGAGATCATGACCCAAGCAAAAGTCGGACGCTTAACCGACTAAGCCACCCAGGCGCCCCCATTGTATCCTTTTCTAAAGAGATCCAGCCAAGGCTCCTAAATGGCCTAACCTTTAAATGGTCACAAAGCACCTGGCTTGAAGGTGACTAATAGAAAAAGTTCAGACCTCAGGAGTGAGTCCACAATTTCAAAAATTCTCCCCCACATACCCCGCTGATGAGGGGGGAAAGAGAAAAACATTCCCTCAGAAGCACAGATCAGACATTGTGCAAGAAACACATTCAAATCCATATTTTTCCCTCTGTGGAATGGAGGCCAGGCCAACTTATACTCCTCTCCTATAACCCATAAACAAAGATGGGGATACAACTGTGGGCTGAGGTTAACATTTTATGAAATGTGAGGGGAGACTTTCTGCAAAACAGGGTTTGCAGTCAGGCAGACCTAGGTTCAGATCCCATTTCTGCCATATATTAGTTATGTATCTTCAGGTCCCTTAGTTTCCTCATTTGTAAAATGAGAATTCAGATCTATCTCACGGAAACGTAAAGATTAAGCAAGATAATGCAAGTAGAGCTTTTGCATATAGTAGGCACCTAGTTATTTCCCTTTCCCTCTTATCCATTTGAACAAATTTAACTAGCACTTTACAGAGCTAAATATGTATCAGTCCTTTTTATTAAATACCTAGATGGTAAAATATTAAAATGTTGATGTGAATAACAGCTGGTATTGAATATTCAAATTCATAAGGGAACTCCTTAATTAAGTTTGAAGGTAACATCTGTACAGCTAATCTGTGCAATGCAATAAAACAGCTCTTCCTCAAACAGCTTTTTTTAAAAAGTTAGTATTTTTTCAGGAGAAATTCAGAAGTTGCTTTTAAGAACATTAACTGAGAGCAAGTTCCCCTTGCACAGCAAATTAGACATTATTAGAGCCAAAACTGCCCAAATCAGTATGGTTCCTATCTCCTCACACTTTAATCAAGATGTTTCTCTCTATATCGGCAAAAACCACTGCTTAAGTGGGACTCCTGCATCCTCAGTAAGGATATCTGGGCATTTGGTAGTTAGGAGAAAATTTGGGCTTGACAACACCCAGAAGCTCATGAGGCCATGTGCCTTCTCTCAAGACTTCTGCATTTGGGGGCAAGAAAGGGGGATTACTTTGTCGACTTCTTTCAAAACATTTTACAAAATATAAAATTTGTA
>NW_027528862.1:474783-475024 GCF_008692635.1 Crocuta crocuta | reverse complement strand
TAAAACAGAATAAAGCACTGCCAGTGACAAATATTTTCTAGTCCTGGGCTTTCTGAAAGCTATTTAGGAGACAGTAATTTGATGAGTTAGAGACAGCCATTATCCCACTAGATGAAACTGTTTCTACTCTATATTCACATACATTCCAGGCAGAACTTTCTGAAATCTAAAATGCTTACACATGCAAACTTAAGAAAGATCTTAGTCATGCAAAAGAATACTTTTTCCTAACACTAAATAA
>NW_027528862.1:463719-474685 GCF_008692635.1 Crocuta crocuta | reverse complement strand
TAGAAGTGCATACAAAATCTTTCAGATCATGAGAAACTAAAAATTATTAAGACATAAGTATGCAGAAACAGAAATTTCAAGCCCCGCTGACAGGCAAGCAAAACTAAAAGAAAGTGCATGGCTCCTTTTAAAAGTTGTCTCAAATTTAAGCTCAGTCGCAGGCAGTATCAATCCAACATGCAGTTTCATCACAAAATCATCTCACTGGTTTGCAAATTTCCAAGCCTCGGGGCTTTACCATGCATCAGCATAGGACAGCCCCAGCATTTGGCGACAAAGACAGAAAGTCCCCTTTTGAAATTAGGAAAGTGGTAAGAATAAAAACAGATTGCTCGACCTCAAAAGTCTCCCCAGTATGGCTTTCCCNAATGGCACTTCATTCAATAAGTGCTTACATGATTTATTGCTTAAAACAGTCTTTTGCTCATATGCTTGTGACAATCAGAAGAAATTACTTATTTCATCATAGATTAAAGTTCATAGTTATCATTCACAATCAAGTCCTGTGATAAAACATTAAAATTAGAAGGAAAGAAAATTAATCTTTGTATCTTTTCAATTTAGAGTTATTTCCCCCCATGATAGAGTTCTGGGAACACTTACAATGAACCTGAAGGGAGTGAATGATTATACCCCCAAAAGTCCCCTCTTTTACATATTGGCTGAAATTAAACTACTTTAAAATTAAAGACTGAAACAAGAAGAGCAATAAAAAATATCATGTGGAAATTGTGATTTGTTTTACTCTTAAAATGTGCAAGATAACCCATTTAATTAGAGTGAGGCATATCATTCTCTAACAACTGGGGTTTTAAGTAGAAAATTTTTTTTTTTAATTTTAGAGTCCACACATGTGAATGGGGAAGGGAAGGCAAGGTGGGGAGGGAGGGAGGAAGGGAGAGAGAGAGAGAGAGAGAGAGAGAGAGAGAATCTCAAGCAGGCTCCATGTTCAGCACAGAGCCCAACGCTCAACTGACTGAGCCACCCAGGCACCCCTTAATTAGAAATTATTTCACTTGGGTGGCTCAGTCAGTTAGGTGTCCAACTTCTGCTCAGGTCATGATCTTGCAGTTTGTGAGTTCAAGCCCTGCATCGGGCTCTGTTCTGACAGCTCAGAGCCTGGAGCCTGCTTCAGATTGTGTGTGTGTGTGTCTCTCTACCCCTCCTCCCCCTAAAAAATAAACATTAAAAATTTTTTTAGGGGCACCTGGGTGGCTCAGTCAGTTAAGCATCTGACTTCATGGTTCTTAGGTTTGAGCCCCGCGTCGGGCTCTGTGCTGACAGCTATCTCAGAGCCTGGAACCTGTTTCAGATTCTGTGTCTCCCTCTCTCTCTGTCCCTCCCCCACTCGTACTCTGTCTCTCTCTGTCTCAAAAATAAATAAAACAAACAAAATTTTTTTTAAATTTTTTTAAAAGAAATTATTTCACTAATTGATCTTTTATTTCTCAAAGTATTCAAGAATAAAATTTGGTGTCCTTTCATTTTTCACTTGAAGAGGCAAATATCAATAGTACTAATTAGTTTGGATGTTTTCATCTATTTTTCTTCCCTATGACCTATTCTAATAAACATGATAGTAGTAAGAAAATTCCAGCAAATCATCTCCTGTATATTTTTCCACACATAAATTATATTCTCCAAGAGGCCAGGCTTTTAAACCAACCAACCAATCAACCAACCAACCTGCCTGTCTAATAGGGTCAACATAGATTTAAAAACTGGTTCCCAATCACATTCATTCATCCCTGTTCTGGTGGAGTTCTAGTCCTTTACAAGTACTTGATTAGTTTTAATACAATATGAAACAAAGTAGTGCTATAGTTCATTTTAGGTAGTCTTTCTTATACCTGCTATAAAAAGTATAATAAAGTATACATACAAAAGTATAAAAACATATAATGCAAAGTATACATTTACACCCATCAGTCTCCATGTTGACAGACATGATTTCTTTAGAAATTGTTGATGAGAGACTAGGATATTAAGAATAAAATTATATTTAGTCTAAATACAATTAATAACATACTAAACACAAGTGTTCTGAAGAGCTTTCCAAATATATTTCAATGGCCTAATTCTTACAGGTTATAGCCTGAGTAACTTTCTGATTGCTTGAGACCTCAGAAGTGATGGTTATAGTGGCATAGGATGCATGCATTTTCATTTTTTTCCTTTCATTATAAATCAGGTTTAGTGGATACTCCTTTAGAAATTGGAACATTTTGAGTTTCCTGAAGAGCCTTGAGAGATATATTCTCAAAATTAAGGAACCTAGATAAACAAAGTTAAAAATATTTACCATATTTTGTTTGAGCATACATTCATTTCATATTCCCATTAATACATAATTGCTGCATGATTAATAGTCTCACAAACAACAAACAAGTGAAATATTTTACTGTAATGAAATACATCTCCAAATTGAGTCATTTGCCGTTCTTTTATCTTCTGAAACACTATGCTTAGGAATGCTGTATCCTCAGTAGCTGATTTGTACGCAGAGGAGAAACTTGGCTAGATATAATCATTATTTGACAAATGCCATATGACCTTCTGTTTGAGGACTCTCAAATCTCTCAGATTGGAAATGTTCATGACTACCCCTAGGATAAATCCAACTGCCTGTTTTGGGTCCAGAACATTTACAGAAGAAGAAGGAGAAGAAAAGGAAAAATGCAGCTGCCAACAGAAGGCCACCAAACCACTATAACAGTCTGCTAGAAGAGGGCTGATCAGGCCTTTATATTATTGCATAATGGGACAATCATGAGAGTTGGAATGCTCAATCCTTGCAACTCCAAGACATCTGGATTTTTTTAACCTCACATTGGATACAATCTAAGCAATATTTTTATATTTAGCTCATGTGTAATTTGCAAATTTTGGTGACTGAAATTGGAAAAGTATAAGTAACTTCCCAGTGGCTTTATAAATCGGTATTGGGCTATCACCATTACCCAGGTTTTCTTAGATGTCAATTTACTCACTAGACTGGAAGCTCCTTAAGGGCAAGGGCCACCTGTGTATTATTCATCTTTGGGCCATATCACCTAGAACCTAGCAAATCTTCAGGAAATATTGAGCTGAACTGACCCTGGCTGAGTAGGGATGTCAGATATACAGAGAGGCTAGATTGTAGGCTGGCTTGACACAGAATTAATTTGGAAATTAAAAATGAACTGAAGACACATTGCCTGAGAGAAAACAGGCTCTCCCTGTATTCCTAATCTCAGGAACGTGGGTAAACTAAGTTTCCTTTACTCGCAGTACAAAGAGGCTGATATGCTAGTTTAACCTCTTTGAATTAGCTTCCCCGCACGACCTAATGCTTAGAAACTGACCAGGCTCTCCGTGTAGAGTGACACCCCTGATCAACACCATGACCCGAGGCCTCAGACCCAGGGGAAGGAGAAAACATACATATTTAGTCCGCATCACCAAGGCAACACAGTCACTGTACCTCAGCATAGTAGGAAAAACAAGCACAGATGATGATGTTAAATATTTTTAAAGTGTTCCCTACACCCACTGTTAACAGTGGTTAGAAACAAGGATAAATTATTTCAGAAACCAGGCAATTAAATGTTTCAACTTCGTGAATATGGGAGTGCTTTGTTTTTCACTGCCAGCACTCCATAGGCAATGTTGGTCAATTAACATTAACTTAGTGCCAATAATAAAGGTTCAAGTTTCGGTTTTGACATCAGTGACTCAGATATTCTCTTTTTAAGACTATGAGGTGCTACAGGCCTCAAATAGGGTGTCTCATCCCTCAAATGGAGAGACATCTGACTTTGAAACCAGTAAGTCAGCATAACATGAGGCCTGTTGAAGAAACCTACCTCGAAAGAGGATTTATAAATGGGTTACTAAGGAGACTATTTACACTTTTATCCACCAGGAATGAATAGCAAAATATAACAATATGGTAAACTGTAGAATATAACTGTCATAACAAAAGCAAATATTCTACAAAGAACTTCAAAAGGCTATAGCAAGTAAAATATCAGGGCGCCTCTATGGGATGGGAAAGATTTTGGCAGACATAAACATTCTAATTAATGATGAAGCAAGAAAAATTCTCTAAGCCTTACCCCAGGCCAGATGAAATACTCCCCCAAATTATCAACCTTCCTTTACTCTTACTCAAGTCACCAAGAAACTTCCAGTTTTCTGTTTACCCTAAGCAGACTTACCCCTGTAAATTAACACATTTACATTCTAATGTGGGCATCTCCAAGTCTTACAGGTTTCTTTAGCAGGAAATCATTTCTCAATCTGAGGGCCCGACCCTGGACCTATAACCTTCACCTATATCATATCTTGGGCCCAGCTGCAACAGCCAGTCAAATGGTTGCCCTCTTTTTACTATCCACCCTCACCTTTCTCACCAACTTCTAACTGTAACACAGGTCACCACAATCTTGTAAATGTCTGTATGCATCTGAAAAATAAAATCACATGTCATCTATTTGTAAACAACCAAATGAAAATGGCTGAGACCCTAGAACAGTGAGGTTATTAGGAAGAAATGCCTATTGTCACTATATAAATTCATAACTGCTCATTTAATTCCCCAAACAGCTTACTGTTCCTGCCAAAATAAGTCCATGGCCTTTATATGCCACTTAGGATAGGACATACACGCTCTTTGGGGGAATACAGTAAGGACCCAAATCTGGAAGTTCTGGGCATCTGTGTAGTCTGAGTTTACCCAGCTTTAGGCCAGGGCGCTAAATAAAATGAACCTGAATCTCATCAAGCATNAGGACATAAAAACAGATAAAATTACTTTACAGCAATAGAATCGACAAAATCCAGAATGTGGGAGAAAACTCTGTAGGACAAAACAACCAGATTCCTTCAATAATCAATTTAAAGGGGAAAAGACAAAGGGAGAAGTTTTAGATGAAGAGACGTAAATAAATAACAACCAAATGCAATATATGGACCTTGTCTGGTACCAATTTCAAGCAAACCAGTGGTTAAAAAAAGTAAAAAAGAGAGGCAATTGAGTTTATTTGTCACATATTTAAACAAGATATTTGATCATATTAAGAAATAGTTCACTTTTTTAGGTGTGATAATATTTTAGTTGTGATGATTTTTAAAAAAAAGCATTTATCTTTTAAAGATACATATTAAAGTAACTATGGATAAAATGATGTATCTGGGATTCGCTTCCAAATAATCAGGGAGTGGGGTGAGGAAGAAGTAAATGAGATAAAAATGAGGTAAGATTTGCCATGAATTGAAGCTGGGTGACGGATACAAAAAGGTCCATTATACTATTCCTCATGTACTTTTGTATATGCTTGGAATTTTCCATAATGAAAAGTTTAAAAATGACAACAACCAACCAAACGAAACACACACACAAAAGAGAGGAGGCATTTCTAGATAATGGGAGAAAATTCCCAGTCCAGCTTCCAGGCCCATTAAGTAGCCAGATTCGCGGGGGCGCGGAGGGGGGGGGAGCTCGGCAAGTTCATTCACCAAGTCCTGCCCTTCAATTTTACATCATTAGCCTAAAAAAGGACATTAAGTTGTCTGCGTTTGATTACTTACCAGATACTTCTTACTGTCCAAGCTTGCTACCCAATTTTAACTGGACTTTAAGAAAAATTAAAATTATTTTTGAAGCTAACAGAATTTTGGCATCTGTTGAATTTATTCAGCATAACCACAGAGGTACTGTCTTCACGCTGTCACACACAAACACAAACACAGATACAGCACAATATCCACATTTAGCCGAGTGCATGCCTTCTGAGGCTCATTTGTATGTCTTCATATGCCACAGCCCATCATTTAAATAATGGATATTTTCAATGCCAATTCCTTTGTTGACTTTCTCACTGTGGAAGGAGAAAAGCACATAAACATATTGTTATGAATTTTTATAGGCTTACTTATGGTAAATATAATTCCAAGTGCATTGCTATTTTGCAATCATTGAGCCCCATGCAGGGAATTTATTTATATTACATTAACATTATTGACTACATTAAACAACATTACTCTGCTGCAGTTCTTCTCTTAAAGTGATCCTAGTGATCTAACTAGTGGGCCTTATAGAAGCAAAGTGATGATGTACCAGGAGCACATCAAAGTCTTGTAATTCACTGTGAAACAAAGTTAACAGGATAAAAAACTATGAAAACAACATATACCTTATACTACCCCTTAACTGTGAAATAAAGTTAACAAGATTAATTTGGTCATCAAATCAGTTCCAAGTTTCTCAATATATTGATTATATTTTGGTAATGTATCTTTAATACTTCCTTAATATCTATACCACGAGGTCAAAATAGAAGATAAATACCATGTGGTGCTAAACTATGTCGTGGTCTTAAAAATTAGTAGCAAAATATCTTTCCCCCCAATTAAAAATTTAAGTCATACTAAAGAAAAAGTTCCTGGGGCACCTGGGTGGCTCAGTCAGTTAAGCATCTGACTCTTGATTTACATTCAGGTCATGACCTCAGGATGTGCGATCAGGCAGCATCAGACTCCATGCTGGGCATGGACCCTGCTTGGGATTCTCGCTCTCCCTCTCCCTCTGGCCCTCCCGCCGCATGCACACACAAGTGCGTGTGCGTGTACACCGTCTCTCTCTCTCTAATTTTGTTTAAGTTCCTAAAATACCACATACATACATATAAAACAGCTGTTGGCACATGGTTCTTTTCAGAGTGTTTAAGAAAAGTATGCAATCCTGGAGACAAAATAGGTTTCAATGGCTTCAGAAGTGTTAGGAAAAATCAGAAAGGAGGCTTCTGTGCTTAAATATTTGTAAGATGTGGTATGAATGACAGCAAATTTCCCCTGTCATTCTGATGCTTCCTGCGTAGGTTGCCCATATCTCAAAAGCTAAGGGTCCTAACGTGAGACTTACATATCTTCTGCAGACATCTTCGTGAGTCCGACACACAAAGCATGCTGTTTTCCTTTTGCCATGATTGCCTGAAAACACACAGCTAAGAAAACAATCAAAACGCCTTGGAGAGGGGCTATCAAACAGTGATCACGTTACTAGTTAAGCCACTATGAACCCATCTTGTATCCTCACCCAGGCCATCAACTCATTGAGGGCAGGGACCTAGCAGAGTCTGTGGACACACTGTAAATATTCAACAAATGCTAAATGAATGAATCTAATATAATCATTCTTGGTTTTTAAATTAAATGTTAATACTATAACCCAATGCCAACAAAACCAAAATAAGTCTTGCAAAAAAGCTACAATTTCTTGCACGTAAATATTAAAAATTGTGAAATAAATAAATATGCATTGTTCTAATGTTTTAATCACTGAATGGTGGTTTTATGTAATGGACACATTAAAATAATAATTATATCACCAGTCTATCTGTAAGAACCCAGTATACGTTTCAACATTTCTAGAACAACCAGAATGATCCTGGTTATCATTTGAAGCATTTAGAATGTTACACATTGCAGCACATATTTTACAAATAAAAGTTCAAGTATCTCTCTGCACCAGTTTTGCAACTACCTAAAGTCTATATTATTTCAAAATAAAAATTACTTTAAAAGCAAAAGTTAGGCACTAGGAAAATTTTCCACTTAAGGGAAACTCCAGAACTATAAACCTACAACACTTAGAAAAATCATAAACATTAAAAACAAAACCTGTCCTCACAGAATACTTTTCTCCAACTCATTTTCAATTCACAGATTCAGTTTATGTTCCAAAAATATTTGAGCACCTATTATGTGACCAGTCCCTATGTCAATATAAGCTGTTCCCAAGGTATCAACACATACCTTATACTACCCCTTAAATATAACTGCCACAACAGAGGACACTGGAGAGTGTCAGGAGACTAGACAGTCTCCTTCAAGTACAGGACATACTCTTTTTTTTTTTAAGTGTTTATTTATTTTTTGAGAGAGAGAGACACAGAGTGTGAGTGGGGGAAGGTCAGAGAGAGAGGGAGACACAGAATCGGAAGCAGGCTCCAGGCTCTGAGCTAGCTGTCAGCACAGAGCCTGACATGGGGCTTGAACCCATGGACTGTGAGATCATGACCTGAGCTGAAGTCGACCACTTGGCCAACTGAACCACCCAGGCGTCTCCAGGACACACTCTTAAACCCACTCCAATGGCCTTCCTACTCCGTGATTTCCCTATTCCTACCAAGTATCTTCTCAACCTGAGACAAATGGGCACTTTATCCATGACAAAAGAAAAGATACCCTCCTCTCCAGACACAAACCTATTAACAAAACCTATTTGATCTAGAATATAGCTAAACAGGGAAGCCTGGGTGGGTCAGTTGGTTAAGCGTCTGACTTTGGCTCAGGTCATGATCTCACAGGTTGTCGGTTTGAGCCCCGTGTCAGGCTCTGTGCTGACAGCTAGCTCAGAGCCTGGAGCCTGTCTTTGGATTCTGTGTGTGTCTCTCTCTCTGACCCTCCTCTGCTCGCGCTATCTCTGACTCTCAAAACTAAATAAAAAACATTTTTAAAAAAATAGAACATAGCTAAAAACCACTGTAGAAATGAAAATTATGCAAAATGACTCAGTTACATCATGAATTTTAAGGACTATCTGAAACTTTAACATTTCTCTTTGAGAAAATATGTTCTGAGACCCAAACATCCAACTTAAATGATCNCCATATACATAGCAAGGTGATGGGGGCACCTGGGTGGCTCAATCACTTAAGCATCCGATTTCAGCTAGGTCATGGTCTTGCAGTTTGTGACTTCAAGCCCTGCATCTGGAACTGTGCTGACAGCTCAGAGCCTGGAGCCTGCTTCAGATTGTGTTTCCCTCTCTCTCTGCCCCTCCCCTGCTCGTGCTCTCTCTCTCAAAAAAAAAAAAAAAAAATTAAAAACATTTTTTAAGTAGCAAGCTAATGTCTAAAGAAGTGATCCAATCATATCATATATATCTTCTCCATTAATAATCTAAAGTCTTAGGGGTGCCTGGGTGGCTCAGTCGGTTAAGTGTCCAACTCTTGATTTCAGCTCAGGTCATGATCTCACAGTTCGTAGGTTTGAGCTCCGCATCGGGTTCTGTGCTGACAGCATAGAACCGGCTTGGGATTTTCTCTCTCCTCTCTCTGCCCCTCCCCTACTTGCACTCTCACTCTCTCTCTCTCTCCCTCAAAACAAATAAACATTTTTTAAAATAATCAAGTTTTACACTGTGTCCTGAGTTTGGTAACATTGGGGAGTAACTGGGCTGAAATGCAGCTGGGACTCTTTTATTACTTGTTCCCATTTAACTTCTAATTTGGGACATAGAAATGATGTTATTTCCCACACCTTGAAATGCAATAAGAAAGGCAGAAATGATGTTATTTCCCACATCGTGAAATTTAACAAGAAAGGCGTGAGACAACAGTAACAGTAACCTCCAGAGAAGTACATCTAATCTTTTGGATGATAGACCTTCCAGTAATGACAAAAATACTGTGAAGACATTTTTCAAAAGTTATAGCCTGGGAAGGATACAACAATTGTACCTACTGCAGCAGGGTAAAGTTTAGCTCCAGGAGAAGTTAAGCCTGGACACATGATATTTGCTCCACTGAGCACAAATTTGATAGCTCCTTTATCAACCTGCTGGTGTGGCAGGATAAAAGGATCTAGAAGAAAAGAAATACATCACATAAAGAGACTGATGACTCAACAGAAAAAGACAAGGGACATGAACGAATATTTCCCAAAATTACAGTATTCTGACAAATGCAAGATAAAACTGAAACTCCATCCTTCACTTATCAAGTTGATAAATATTTTTAACAAAAGTAATTCCCAGTGCTAGCAAGAGTGTAGGAAAACTGGCATTCTCAGACACTGCTAGAAGGCTTATAATGGAGTACAACTTTTCTTTAGGACTACATGATAAGACATATCAACAGCCTTGAAAGGTTCAAACTCTTTGACTTGGTAATTCTCTTTCTAGGACTTTATCCTAAGGAAAAAGTTAGAGATATACAATATATTAAAGCAGAGATATAATCATTGCAGCACTACTATTTACAATAAAAATAAATTGGAATCAACCTCAATGTCCAACAATGAAGAGATAAATGACTTAAGGTGTGTCTATAGTACCTGTATAATAGAATCATTATATGGAAAATATAATGGTTCTGGAAAATATGTAATACCCTGGGAAATGTTCACAATATAATGTTAAGAGAAAAAAGTAGAATTAAAAAACCTACCAAGGAGATCAGTGGTTACTAGGGGTTGAGAGGAGAAGGAAGGGACGAATAGGTGGAGCAGAGGATTCTTAGGGCAATGAAACTACACTATGATACTAGCACTATGATACAATACAATAGAATAAGATAGGATACGATGATATATGATATGATATGATATAATGATATGGTATCATAGAGATACTGTAACAGTGGATACATGACATTATGCATTTGGTAAAACCCACAGAATATACGATGCAAAGAATGAACCCTAATGTAAACTATGGACTTCGGTTAATACTAATGTATCAGTATTGGTTCATCAATCATAACAAATGCATGACACCAATATAAGATGTTAATAATGAGGGAAGGGTGGCAGGAAGCATATGGGAACTCTATTTTCTGCCCCATTTTTCTATAAACCTACAACTGTCCTAAAAACCGAAGTCAATTAATTAAAAGCTATTTAACTGAGAGCCCAATTTAAAAAGGAAAAAATATTTTTTAAAAAAGGAAAAAAACATATAAACACACATACACACACAACATAGAAAATCATTGGATGGAAGTACACCAACATACTAACCATGGTTATCTCTAGGTCATAGGAATACAGGTGATTTTATTTCTGCACTTTCCAATTCTCTAGAATGAATACAAATTCCTTTTGTAATACCAAAAAATGTGTGTGTGTGTGTGTGTGTGTATGTCTACTAATAGTTCATAATCTAAGGATTAAAGGCTCCCTGAAAGATTCAAAACAATTT
>NW_027528862.1:460070-463709 GCF_008692635.1 Crocuta crocuta | reverse complement strand
ATTGCGGGGTGCAGGGAATACCTTTTAGTACCTCTCAGGGCTTTCTAGGTATATTAATAATTGGTAACATTTTTTCACTTTAATGTCTTACCACTAGCCCTCCCACTAGTCAGAGAATAAGTATTTTTCCTACCAAGACCACAAATTAATTTAAACATGGCTCCAAATGAATTTGAACATCTTATTGAAAAGAAAGAACCTGAATGAATGCATTTATACATAATTTGTTTTCTAGCTCTCTATCCTTGTTAATACCTGCCCTTTAATAACAATGATGATGATGATCTTGATCATGATGATGATAATATACAGTAGCAGTGGACATTACTCAACAATTACTACATCATTACAATGGCTATCACACATTGAGCCATTACTGTGTTCTAGGCGTTGTATACACGATCTCATGTAATCCTTACAATCCTGGGAGATATAATATACAATATATCCATTTTTAAAGATAAGGAAATAAAACTTAAGGAGCTCCTGGCTGGCTCAGTTGGTAGAATATGCAACTCCTGAACTTGGGGTTGTGAGTTCAAGCCCCGTTTTGGGTGTAGAAATGACTTAAAAATTAAAAATCTTAAAAAAAAAAAAGAAAGAAAAGAAAAGAAAGCTTAAACAAGTTAAGTGACTTGACCTGTTTAAGTGGCTTGGGAAAAGTGACATGCACTGGGAATTGAACCCAGGTCTGCCTAACTCCAAGTATGCTTTTAATCACCATATTATCCTGCTTCTTGCACATCAATAACTTTAGGATGTTCTAAAAGGTTGGTTCCCAGCAAAATATTATTAAATAGGAATACCTTTCTCTTCCAACTTATTATGCAAATGCTTAACATACAGAAAAACTGTTAAGAATAGTTCAATGAAGGGGCGCCTGTGTGGCTCAGTCAGTTGAGCATCCAATTTCAGCTCAGGTCATGATCTCGCCCTTCAGAGTTCGAGCCCCATGTCAGGCTCTGTGCTGACAGCTCAGAGCCTGGAGCCTGTTTCAGATTCTGTGTCTCCCTCCTTCTCTCTCTCCGCCCCTCCCCTACTCAGTGTCTCTCTCTCAAAAATAAACAAACATTAAAAAAGGTTAAAAAAAGAATAGTTCAATGAACACTTGGCCACCACCCACTGAGACTGAACAATCATTCATTAACCCTTTGCTTTATCTCTTTCTATTTATGCACATTTTGTCCTCTATCATTTGAAATTTCAAACATGATGCTTCACCATAAATAAGCACATATCACCTAAAAATAAAGTCATTCTTCTACATAACTACAATACTATTATCATACCTAGAAATTTAACAATAGTTCCACAATATTGTCTTATAGTCAGACCATATTCAAATTCCCCCTCAAGAGCCCTAAGAAAGTGTTTTTTATCTTTTTTGTGGGGGAAGGAGGGCTTGAATTTACTTTTCAAACCAGGATCTAATCTAGATTCATGCAATACATTTGAGTATTTTGTCTCTGTCTTCTTTTAGTTGAGTAGGAATTAACATCACCAAAATATTTTCATTTTAAACTTTTTCCCACTGCATCAGGACTCAATTTCTCTCCACTGTACTTTATTAACCTGATGAAATCAATAGTTAATCAAGTAATTGTAAATAATCCTTTATAAATACTAAAATGATTCACCTCTTTTAAGATTTGCCTTACTGCTCCAGACCTCTGCTCCACCATGTAATTCAAAATTGATCACTTCTTACCAAAAACCAAACTCATTAAGTTACCACTACGACCTACAGAGCCTTCCAGTCGCTCCCTTCCTTTTTGCCTCTTGGCTAGAATGCCAGAAATACACTGGTTTGAAAAGCAGAAATTTTAACTTCACAGTTGAAAACCTCTTATGCACCAGGATTTTATCTCCTTTGAATTTTCTTTTGGAATGTACTCGGCCTGACGATGTACAAATGTAGGTATGTAACAAACGTTATTTTGTTTCACAACACCTGACCTTGGCACCCAACTAACAATAACTGGGACTCCCACAATTAGCCAATTTTTTCCCCCTTATATAGAGTTAATCTCTATGAGGCGAATGTAGATATAAATGTAAA
This sequence comes from Crocuta crocuta, assembly GCF_008692635.1. Classification (NCBI taxonomy): domain Eukaryota; kingdom Metazoa; phylum Chordata; class Mammalia; order Carnivora; family Hyaenidae; genus Crocuta; species Crocuta crocuta. The sequence goes on along the minus strand of NW_027528862.1, from coordinate 461,650 downwards.
ACAAGTACTCACAGCACTTATCACAGTTTGTGAATATACATCATGCAATGATCTAATTGTCTATCCTTCCAACTAGACTGTTAGCTTCATAGGACAGGGACCATGTCTGCCTTTGCTTCCCATCATATTCTCAGTACCTAGCTCAGGGCCTGACACATAGGAGTTCAATAAATATTTGCTGAATGAATGAATGAGTGTTCTTTCTTGGCCTTTCTGGACTACATAATGAGAGAATTTGCATTTTTCAGATTTACCACAAGATGGAGATTCGTTTTAGGTTTATACTCCAGATCACCTAGTGTTAATAAATAAGTTAACTACTAGAAGTCACTTTCAACACCCCTTATGTCTTTCCATATCCCCAAAGACATATTTTCTAACAAGACTTACATTTGTGAAGTAACCTTAGGGTTGGATAAAAAGGCCCTTCTCTTTGTCTAAAAAACAGTAATTCTCCATTTACTGTAATGATTTCTATATGTTCATGGCTGTAAGACAAGTGTCACAAAGTACCAAGTTAGACATTTTCTTTCAAAAATGAATATGCCAAACATCCTTTAAATAATAAAAAATATGAAACATACATATACAAAGATACAGCAACCTCTTTTTAATTTCATTAAATATCCAGGCAAAAAAAAACATTATTTAAATTGTTTCATCTACCATACCAGTCCAGTAGAAAAAATAAGAAAAATATGACCTACTGTAATTTTATTTCAAATTTTATTATTTTAATTTCATCTTTAGATAATTCAGTAAAACAAATATTTAAGTACAAACTGAAATAAATTAAATCCAAGTCTGAATAAAAACATTTAACTCTTTGATAAAATAATCAGTACACAAAGCCACATTTTTCACAAACATAGAGAAACACTTGAAAATACGAATATTGATGTTTTAGACTTATTCTGTTTATCTGCTGTTATAATTAATCTACTAATGGTTAATGTGAAAATAATTCCATTTTTTATGAGTGCAATCTAATCATACGATATTCAGCCACTCTGAGCTTTGCATAGAGATAAATAAAGACTTACCATCGAACTATTTTGACAGGATCTTTCTTAGGCATGATTTGATTAAGCCATGGTTCAATACCTGGAAATTGCTCTATCAATTGGTTCTTAATACCTTTTATAACTGAGGTTTTCAACTGGATGCAGTTGGACACATTTTCTTTTTCATCAAATCTGTCAAATGATTTTTGCAAAGAAAAAATGGGATTTCTAAGCAAAAATATCAGAATAGCTAAAGGTATTGTTTTAATTAGTCATCTATTCCCAAGTATTTAGATGTCTAAAATAATTATGGAATAAATTGATTTTAAAAATATCATTTCTTTTATTCTGCCCAGCCCCAAACCAGTGTCTTAATACAATATTAAACCACATGTATACACAATGGAGGGGACGGGCAGGTGGGAGGATATGAGACAGATTTCACGTTATAATCTGTAATTAGCTACACAAATCCCCTTCCTGGAAAACCCTACTCAATTTTACCCAGGAAGAAACAATTTCCCACCTATAACAAAACCTGTGTAAACAAAAAAAAAAGTAAAACAAAACACCCTC
>NW_027528862.1:458527-459200 GCF_008692635.1 Crocuta crocuta | reverse complement strand
CCAACCCAAATAAAACCAAGAAAATTAGCCCCTGCTAGGCTATGTACTTTGCTGAGATTTTTTTTAACATGATGATGATGACTTCTAAGATTTCTATTTGCTTTTGCTAAAAATGTCATTCACAAAACCCACCTTCCTTTGCCCATGTTCCCCCTTTGCTTTCTGCGTCTACCAAATCTGGAACGCAAACCCACTAAGTAGATTCCCAAAGAATTTTTGTCTTCCTTATACTGAGTAGCCTATGGGGCAATCACGCTATTTTCAAAACAAGGTTAATCTAGCAGCTAGGGAATAGGCATGACAGGCCGCTGGCTTCCTGTCACCCAGACTCCTTCACTCCCGTGACCCAGGAAGTCAAGCCTTCCCTTATTCAGTTCATAACTAATAAACATATGGCAGTGAGTGCAGGGCTCTCTTCTCAGCTAAAGAGGATATACCCTCTAGCCACAGTGCAAGGATATGATCCATACAACCCTAGGAATGGAGATAGGGCTGGGAGAGGGGGCAAAAGAAAAAGAGGAGTAAGGAAGAAGAAAATGAGAGTGGGAGGATCAAAACCCGACTGATGATTAGGGATATAAGCTTAAATGTCGCAAGTTGCGAGTAAGAGCATAGTACTCTAGAAAACCTTAGGGAGTAAGGCAGGGGCGGGGGAGAGAGAAAGAGGATCTTT
>NW_027528862.1:457158-457729 GCF_008692635.1 Crocuta crocuta | reverse complement strand
TTATCTGCCAATGGAGGCCACAGCAGGTCCTTACTTCTTGAACATGATCCAAGGTGAAGGGGGCAACGATAGGGAAGGGCCCGGAATGGGGGAGGGGGTGAACTGAATTAGCAAGGGTCCGGCAGATCCCCTTACACGAGGAAGGCCGGCACTGACAGTCAGAGGTGTTGTCGTTATCCGGAAAGGGGGACAGCCAGCAGCACTTTACGGTTCTCAGTGAAATCTGACTACTTCCGCTCCTCTGAACACGTCGGCATTTTTGCCGGCCCTTCTGGGGCTACCGATTCCTCTCCCGAGAGGAGAGCTGGAAGGGCGGGACTAGAAAAGGAGGAAGAGATAGAGGAAACATTCTGGTTGCAGGAAGAGAAGAATGAAGGGGGCGGGGAAGTCAAGCAAGGCAGCATATATGGCAGTTGCGTCACTTACGGGTTCCTCAAAGGGTCAAGATTGTTCCGTGTTTGGTTGCTACCTGCTGTTAACCTAAGCAGTTTCTTTCATGGGAACGACTTTTGTTCCCCGAGATTACCAAATGGACCGGTGCTTACCGGGAACCCAGGCAAGCCTCACGGCA
>NW_027528862.1:448674-457060 GCF_008692635.1 Crocuta crocuta | reverse complement strand
GTGGGCTTGCCAGGTTTAGCAAATAAAACTACAGAACATCCAGTTTTTGAACTTCAAGTAAACAATTTTTTTTTTTTTTAGTTTGACTACAACTCCTGCAATATTTCGGACATACATATATTTCTAAAATTTCTTTGTTATCTGAAATTAATTGGACGCCCTGTATTTTAATCTGGCAACCACGCTCACCGGCCACAGTCAGGTGACCCCATAGAATTATTCACTCGGTTGCAGTCCCCTGCCTCATCCCCAGACCTATAAATTGGGCTATAACTTAAGGGAGGTAATTTCCTTGTCGATAAAATGGCCTCTAGGTAACTAATATAAGATTAGTCTTTTTAATGTTTATTTCTTTTTGAGAGAAAGAGAAAGTGCGCATGAGCAGGGGAGGGGCAGAGAGAGGGAGAGAGAGAATCCCAGGGAGGTTCTGCGCTGTGGTTGCGGAGCCCGAGGGCATGGGGTGGGGGTGGGGGGCGCTCAGTTCCAGGAACTTTGAGATCCTGACCTCAGCCGAAATCAAGAGTGGGACGCTTAACTGACTGCGCCACTGTGGCGCCCTCAGACTAATCTGATTGAAGAGATAATAGTTAGGGGCACCTGGGTGGCGCAGTCAGTTGAGCGACAAACTCTTGAATTCGGCTCAGGTCATGATCTCAGTGTTGGTGAGATGGAGCCTTGATCCCTGAGTAGGGCTCTGTGCCTGACAGCTCCAGGCCTGCTTGGGATTCATTCTCTCTCTCTCTCTCTCTGCCCCTCCCCTGCTTTCGCTCTGTCTCTCTCTTCAAATAAAAAATTGTGTAAAAAAGAGAGAGAGGTAACAGTTAAAGAAACACGTTTTACTAGTGTAACTTAAAAAAAGAAAAAAGAGGGGCGCCTGGGTGGCTTAGTCGGTTAAGCGTCCAACTTTCGCTTAGGTCATGATCTCGCGGTTCGNTCTCTCTCTCTCTCTCCTAGAAATAAAAAAAAAAAAAGAAAGAAAGAAAGAAAAAAGAGTGAGTCAGGGGTGGTTCAGTGGTTAAGGGTCCAACTTTGGCTCAGGTCTTGATCTTGCAGTTTGTGAGTTCAAGCCCCACATCAGGCTTTATGCTGACAGCACAGAGCCTGGAGTCAGCTCCCTATTCTGTGTCTCCCTCTCTCTCTACCCCTCCCTGGCTCGTACTCTGCCTCTCTCTCAAAGTAAATATTTAAAATATATATATATTTTTAAAGTGAATCAAAGGATACCTATGTGGCTCAGTCCGTTAAGCAGAGGTTAAGCAGACTGACTCAGACCGATCTCAGCTTGGGTCTTGATCTCAGGGTTGTGAGTGCAAGCCCCGTGTTGGTCTCCACACTGGGCATAAAGCCTACTTTTAAAAAAATCAGCAAAGAAACTATAGAAAAATAGAAAACCTAATGAAACAAACACCACCCAGGTGGTGGAGTGGATGAGTACTCACATATAAAACAAATATGTGTCATTGTGGTCGGTTAGCGTGGTTCCCAGATTAAAACACAGGACATCCAACTAATTTCAGTTAACAAAGACGTTTTAAAAATATAAGTATGTCCCAAATATCAGATGAGTTGTAGTCAAACTAAAAAAAAAAAATTCATTGTTTGCCTGAAATTCAAAAACTGGATGTCCTATATTTTTGTTTGCTAACCCTGGCAAGCCCTCAAGCACGTTAACATGATGCCAGTCTCCAGGGAGCGAATAGTGTATACTGGGGAGACAGGCACTTAGAGCAGTCACAACAAACATGTATTTGAGTTGTACAACTAACTCACTTTGCCTTGATTCTATGGTAAGAACGATCTTCTGATTATAATTTAGCTTCACATGAAGACTTGCCTGGTAGGAATTCACTATTTTCAATTCAAATACTCGTGAACAATTATTAATCTTTGTAAATTAATAAACTGTCATTCTGGTTTATACATCAGTCTCTTGTGAACCTCCTTAGCATGAATCCACATTCCTGGCATCAATTAGCTCTGTGACGTTTAGAATATTGAATTTATGAACATGCAAAACTGAAGCCCAGACCCCAAGCTTCTTGCCAAATGGCTTTCCTCTCCTGGCACATCACCCTGGGAGCCTGCCATGTAACAACAAATACATTATAACAGAAATAAGCAGGTATTAAGTAGTTTGAGGATGAGTGAAAAAAGATCATATTGGGGGTACCTGGCTGGCACAGTCAGTAGAGCATGCAACTCTTGATCTCGGGGTTGTAGGTTCGAACCCCACGTTGGGTATAGAGATTACTTAAAAATAAAATCTTTTAAAAAATAAAACTAAAAACAATCCCATTGAATCTGTACATGATAATACCATAACAGTAAATATATATTCCACTAGTAAATAAAATTTAACTTGACAGACCCCAAAATTAATAACACCTGGATGGACTTTCTAATTTCTTGAACTTTTTGTTTGAGAAAAATACTAATTTTAGACTTATTAAAAAGTTGAATATCTGTGAGGCACCTGGGTGGTTCAGTTGCTTAAGCGTCCAACTCTTGATCTCAGCTCAGGTCTTGATCTCAGGGTCATGAGTTCAAGCCCTACATTGGGCTCCACGCTGGCAACAATAAATAAATAAATAAGTTAGAAATTCTAAAAAATTATTCATACTCTATCCAAATTATGACAAATCTCATATGCATGGGAATAGATATATAGCAACATGTACATATATATTTTAATCCACTTTCATACACTGATAATCACAGAAACTGAATCTGAATTACAACAAATGCTAAATTAGGTCACTAGCATCAATGAGATATTTAGTTCTGTATATGTGTGTGAATACCTCCATTATTAACCCACCTACACAGATATGTAAGGGGGGCCCAATCTTCACCGTAACATGTTTCTGGTTTTGTGTTGTAAATGGTATCATCATAAAGTGGATTTTGTTTTTCCAAGGCTATATAATCGGGGGTTTGCTCCTGACAAAGGACTCATCTTCAAATAAATCATTGCTATAACAATATGTCATAAAAGAATACCTCAAGCTAAAGCCCTTCAAAAGTTAAAATAATGAGCTTCATTTATTCATGCAATAAGTATTTATGAAGGACTTTCATGTTTTAGGGAAACATGTTCTCTGTGCTGTAATTTGTGCATGAATGTTCTGCGCAACTTATATGGTGCTTCAACGTATGTACAGCATAGGACACGGGAAACCCAAGGCTATCATATCATACATTTTACTAAAATAAATAACCTAGCTATAATGAACATTAAGTGTTTCATGATAGTGTTTGCCTCCTCAAACTTTTGAAAGGATTTTACAGGGTCATCTTGACACAAGGCTCTACAATGGTGCTCGGGGAAGTTTGCGGTAAGACCTCCTCATGTTCTTCATAAGCTTCCTTGGGCAATGAACATGGCACTAAAACCACTCAGAGCATCCAGTAAAGAGGGGTTTCTTTAGGTGCTAGGCCAAAGTTTGGAACACTGGAGAAGCTGCTCTCACTGCAAGAAACAATTGGGCCACTGCCAGACCCCTGCTGGGCCTCACATCTCTCAGAATCTACAGTCTATCAGGGGGCCTGTGGGGCTCAGTCGGTTAAGCGTCCGACTTCGGCTCAGGTCATGACCTCACAGTACGTGAGTTCGAGCCCCACATTGGGGTCTGTGCCGACAGCTCAGAACCCGGAGCCTGTTTGGGATTCCATGTCTCCCTCTCTCTCTCTCTCTCTCTCTCTGCCCCTCCCTCGCTTGCACTCTGTCTCTCAAAAATAAACATAAAAAAAAAAGAATTTACGGCCTATGATGTCTTCCATTAAGGTCATTTTTTCCCCACAAACTGCCTCTCAGCCTTATACCTTAGAGCCCTCTGCAGCCAGGCTTTCTATCCTCCACAAGGGCAAGGCATACCTAAGAGTAACACCACGACCCCCCACCATCAAGCACTCTGTAGAGCACAGGTGAGAAAACGCATTGGCCCCCACCCACATCTGAATCCCTCCATACTAAGTAATATGGGGAATGCCAACAAAATGGCAGCTCCTGCCTCCAGGGCCAAATAACAGGAAAATTTGGAGAGAGCTGAAAGCCCTCTATATATCAGAAGACTGTTAGGACTAACTATCTCGCCAAACTGTGATAAGTCAAACTCGCCATGCCTCATTCACATCTTTGTTTTCCTCGGTCACTGCCCAGTACGTAAGCACCCAGTTCAACTTATTTGCTTTGTGACCTTGGGCAAGTGACTTGAACTTTGTGTCTGTCTTCTCATCTATACAATAAAGGCTCTACTTGATGAGGTTGCCATGAAGATAAAAATGAGCTAATCCATGCAAAGCATTGTTAGTATTATTGCCAATATATTTTTTTTTAAAGTAAGCTCTACACCCAGCACATTTCTTGAACTCAAGACACTGAGATCAAGGGACACCTGGATGGCCCAGTGGGTTAAGCGTCTGACTTTGGCTCAGGTCATGATCTTGCTGTTTGTGAGTTTGAGTCCCACATCGGACTCTCTGCTGTCAGTGTGAAGCCTGCTTCAGATCCTCGGTCTCCCTCTCTCGCTGCCCCTCCCCCACTTGCACGCTCACTCTCTCAAAAGTAAACTTAAAAACAAGAAAGACCCGGGGCGCCTGGGTGGCTCAGTCGGTTGGGCGTCTGACTTCAGCTCGGGTCATGATCTCAAGGTTGTGGGTTCGAGCCCCGCATCAGGCTCTGTGCTGACAGCTAGCTCAGAGCCTGGAGCCTGCTTTGGATTCTGTGTCTCCCTCTCTCTCTGACCCTCCCCTGTTCACGCAGTCTCTCTCCCTCTCAGGAATAAATAAAAACATTTAAAAAAATAAAAACAAAAAACAAAAAAGACCCTAAGATCAATTGTCCCATGCTCTACCAACTGAGGCAGCCAGGTGCCCCTGTTATTATTAAATTACCATATTGTTGTTTTCCCCATATTCCTCTGTGCTGCTTCTCACCCCACATGACCTTTCATCTCTACCTTCTGCTACGGCTCCTAAAACACTATTCCATGAATAACAAACTCCCCTACCATCCTCTCCACCTCAGCCCTGAATATTCATGGCTTTCTCATGAGGCTGGAGTGCCCCTTTCAAGTGAAAGCAATTTATACCAACACATGCGTGTACCACAGGATCAGGAGCTGAGGTGGGCATCTTCTACCAGCCACGTTACACCTTCCAGAAAATTTCTCCTCCACCCTCAGGTGAAAAACACTAATTCTTCCTTTAAGTTTCATACCATTTGGTTACACCTCAGCACTTTTCTTCATTCACTGAAGATCCCGGCATCTGGTTCACAGCCTTTACTCTCCACCCTAGAGGTGTTAAACACTGTAAGAGAAAAAGCACACAGTTGAATAAATTGGTACCGCTCTGAATTTGTGGTTGCTAATCATAAATGGACCCTCAGCATTCCTGGGGAGTCCTTTCCTGCTCTCAGCCCACTCTCTTTATTATCTCCAGTGATTCTTTCAGAACTTCTGAATTCTCAGAACTCCAAGTCCTCGGCAGCTCCTTCAATCTTACCAAATAACTCACCTCTTTTTTTTAATGTTTTTTAACATTTATTCATTTTTGAGACACAGAGCATGAGTGGGGGGAAGGGCAGAGAGAGAAGGAGATACAGAAACTGAAGCAGGCTCCAGGCTCATGAGCTGTCAGCACAGAGCCCAACGTGGGGCTCGAACCCATGAACCGTGAGATTCTGATCTGAGCCAAAGTAGGATGCTTAACCCACTGAGCCACCCAGGCACCCCCAAATAACTCACCTTTTAAAGACAAGTCTCCACATGAGAAACCAACCTCCTACTACCTACCATTACCTGACTAGGAGTATAATCACAGCCATTCCTCTGCTGTTAAAATGAGAGGTAGCCCTGTTCTAATCTAGGTCTAATTCCTCCACCTGTGTTCCAGATCCCATTCAACTATGGATCCTCAATAAACTCACTCAATCTATTATTACCTCTTTCCTGTGTCTTCAACCTCTCACTCTCTACTGGCTCTTACCTCTCAGCTTTTTCAAAGGAAATACTCTAATATGCCTACATCTTATTCAAATGACATAGAAGTATAATGATGATGATAATAATAGCTAGCACCTGTTGAGTACTTACCCTGTGCCTGGCACTGTTGCAAGTTCTTTTAAATATTAACTCATTTAATTCTCAGAGTGACTTTATGAAATGAATACTAGTATTATTTCCATTTTACAAATGAAGAAACTAAAGAGAAAGGAGGTTAAATAGCTCATCCAAGATTACCAAGCAATCTGGATTTGAACCAAAGTAGTCACAACTCTGCTCTCTAAATCACAACATTTCAAGTCCTCCCCCCTTGCCCTGCTCTGCCCTGCACCACCCCACCCTCTCACCCTCCTTGGCTCTTTCCTTCTTTCCCTTCCCTCCCCATAGGTAATAACTGGTGATGGTTTTGTGAGTATCATTCCAGAAATGTTTTGCTGTGTTTACATATAGGTAAACATAGGTAGGGTTATACTATGCGTGCTAGTTTGCTTTTGCTTTTTTCACTATATGGGTGAAATATATCTTGGAGATTTTCCTATGTGAGATCATAGATGATAGATAGATACACAGTACTTCATTGCTTTTGATGGCTATAGAGAATTCCACAATATGTATGTACCATAATTTATGTAACTAATCTTCTGATAGTCATTTAGGCACTTACAAGAGGATTGAAGGGAAGGATGGAGCCATCGAACTCCAATGCTCTTCAGACCTTCCACTGGCCTCCCATCACCAGGGGTCAGGGCCCTGTGCTCTAACACTTATCTTAACCTCAAAAGTCCGTAACTGAGGTGCCTGAGTGGCTCTGTCGAATAAACGTCCAACTTTGGCTTAGGTCATGATCTCATGGTTCGCGGGTTCAACCACGTATTGAGCTCTCTGCCACCAGTGCAGAGCCCACTTCAGATCCTCTGTCACTCTCTCTCTGCCCCTCCCCTGCTGGTTCTCTCTCTCAAAAATAAATACGTAAACTTTAAAAAGAAAAAGTCCTCAACTGCACACCAGGAGGTCACTGGGGACCCCATACACTGCCCTGCCCCTCAGAAAAGTCAAGAATAAACTCATACACTGGGACTAAAACCACACCTCCTGGAGGTTTTCACCCACTGTCAATAGGAGTTTATAGGGGACCCAGAGCGGGGCAAATTTCAAGCCTCCCCACACTTTCTCACCTCTACCAGCAAGAGTCAAGTGGGAGCACCAAACACCCAGGGCTCCCTACCACCTCATCATCACTATCTACCTAGAATCCACCAGGGACTTCTCTCATTACAACATCTATCTCCATTTATGTCAGCTCCATAAGAAGATCCAGACTCCCAAGTCACCCCTTATCTCACCCACCCTAATCTCTGTGGCTCTATGCATCTCCCCTTCTGTCCCCAACTCCCAATCTGCAGTCTTCTCATCTCAGTAAATGGCAATTCCATCCACCTATTTTCTTGGATAAAAAATCATCTAAGCCATCTCTCTCACATCCTACATCTAGTCCATCAGCAAATACTATCACCTTTACTTTCAAAATATATATCCAAAATCTGGGGAGACAGGCTGGCTCAGTTGGTAGAGCATGCAATTCTTGATCTCTGGGTATTGAGTTTAAGCCCCACATTGGGCCTAGAGCTTACATTTAAAAATATATCTATATAGGGGCGCCTGTGTGGCTCTGTCGGTTAGGCATCTGATTTCAGCTCAGGTCATGATCTCTCGGTTTGTGGGTTTGAGCCCTATGTCGAGCTCTGCACTAACAGCTCAGAGCTTGAAGCGTGCTTCAGATTCTGTCTCCCTCTTTCTCCACCCCTCCCCAACTTGCACTCCCTCAGTCTCTCTCTCTCTCAAAAATAAACATTAAAAAAATTTAAATATATATATACAATACATATATATCTTTATCCAAAATTTCATCATTTCTCACATATGTCCACTATTGGGACTTAGTTAAATGTGCTATCATTTCTCACCTTGACTACCAAACTAGCCTCTTAGTTTGCCTTCTTCCTTCCACTCTTGTGCCTGCCCCCACCTAGCAGTCTACTTTTTACACAGCAGATAGGTTTAAAACCTAAGTCAGATGGGGCACCTGGGTGGCTCAGTCAGTTAAGCATCCGAGTTTGGCTCAGGTCATGATCTCACCATTCATGAGTTCGAGCCCCACATCCAGCTGTCTGCTGTCAGCCTGGAGCCCACTTCGGATTCTCTATCTCCCTCTCTCTGCCCCTCCCCTGTTCATGTGTGCGCTCGCTCGCTCTCTCTCTCTCTCTCCCAAAATAAATAAGCATTAAAAAAATAAAACATAAAGCATTAAGTCAGATCATGTAACTCTTCTGCTTAAAACTCCCAGTGGCTTCCCATCTCAGTTGTATATATATAACTGATAT
>NW_027528862.1:437496-448665 GCF_008692635.1 Crocuta crocuta | reverse complement strand
TTATCCAAGGTTATCACCACACCCTGAAGCCCCTACACGATCTGGCCCTCAGCCATCCCTCTGCCTCATCTAGTGCTCCTCTCACCTTCCTGCACGATGCTCCAACCACATTGGCCTTCCTGCTAATCCACAAGAATACCAATCATGGTCCATTCTTCTCAGAGCCTGTCTTTTTTTCCTTGGTCCTCAGATGAACAGGACTAAATTAATCATAACCCTTGATTAATGACACGTTCTCCTTATTAATCCAAGTATAACTCAATTTTAGTTAGTTATTTTTCATAATGTAGTAAGTATCCATGAACCCAATAACCAAATCTAACTACACAGCCCCCAATCTCATCCCCCTGTCTCTACCCCACCCCCACACCAAGGCAAAGAACCAGCATCCTGTATCGGGTGTTCATCACTCTGTGGTGCTCTATTTAATACAAGTATTTTTTTAACTCTATTTATTTTGAGAGAAAGACAGCATGAGTAGAGGAGGAGGAGAGAGAGAGGAGAGAGAGAGAATCCCAAACAGGCTCCAAGTCACCAGCGCAGAGCTCAATTCGGGGCTCAAACCCATGAAGTCACAAGATCACAACCTGAGCCAAAACTAAGAGTCAGATGCCTAAGCAACTGAGCCACCCAGATGCTCCTAATACAATCCTATTGTACATACTTATAGGTTTGTGCGTGCGTGTGTACATACATGCATAGATATATCTTTCTTAAAAATATTTTTTATATTTGCTTTTTAATAAAAAGATTATTAGTCTATATGTACTCTTTCAGAACATATTTTCCCCTCAATATTTAATTTTCTAAGATTCATCCATGTATATTTGCACATTGCTGTGGTTCACTCATTTTGTTTGTTATATAATGTTTCACTGTGTGTGTAACACTTCAGGGTCCTTGCACTTTGTTCCCTCTAGAGTGTGCTTCTCTCAGGTATGCTCGTGACTCCCTCCCTCACTTTCTCCATGCCATTCCTCAAATACTACCTCATCTTGATCCTATCTAAAATAGTGCTCCATTTTGGGGCACCTGGGTGGCTCAGTTGGTTAAGCATCCGACCTCAGCTCAGGTGATGATTTTACAGTTTGTTAATTCAAGCCCTCATCAGGCTCTGTGCACTGACAGTGTGGAGCTGCTTGGGATTCTCTCTCTCTCTCTCTCTCTCTCTCTCAAAATAAATAAATACACATTTAAAAATAAATAAATAAAATAGTGACCCATTTCACTTTCTATCTCTTATACCTTTCTTTTGCCCACAACACCTGCCTGGGCAGATTGGCTCCACCCCTTTCCACCCTTTCCAGGGCTCTGAGCCCTGCAACCATAGGCTTTATGGTCTTCAACAACAGGCTTCCTTGCCTTCTGGTTTCCCCTTTGGGTTGTGCCTAAAAAAGACACCCTCAAGAGACAGGAGGGTGGGAGAGACTGAAGCTGGGGTATTTATTCCCCAGCTCCCTCCCTACCATGATTTGTTTCATCAAGGACCACATTCCTATCCGGTGATTCTCTCCTAATGCTATATTCCTCTCCAAGTGCCAGTTAACTTCTCCCTCCCCCTGCCTCTTAATGCCAAACTGTGGTGCTTAATCATTCCTCACTATTTCCCTTGCCATTGTTTACAATTCCGTAAATACTCCTTCATTAAACTCATCAGTTCTTGTGTTCGAATGTACTGTCTATTTTTTGCCAGTGCCCCAACTAGCAGGACTGTCTTACGTTAATATTATTTATCCATTTTTTATTGTCGATCGTTTCTCCCACTAAATTACAAGCTCCAAGAGGGTAGGTACTTTGTCTGATTCCCTGCTCTATTCCCAAGATCTAGAATAGTGCTGAACTCATAATAAATGTGCAAGGAATATTTGTTAAATGAATTATTCATACATACAATAATACATTTAAAATGCTTATACACAGAAAATGGCTTACACATACCTCTTTCAAAACAATGTTATTATTTCTTTATGCTACATGCCCTTTTTAAAAGTATTTTTTAAGTTTATTTATTTTGAAAGACAGAGAGTGTGAATGGGGGAAGGGCAGAGAGAGAGAGAGAGAGAAGCCAAGGAGCAGAACTTCCCATTCTTTAAGTATAGGACGCACATTATGACTTCCTTGTGAAGACCAGAGTTTGGAAAGAGCAAAAGCGTAGTGCTGCAGCGAAAAACCTGACAAACACTACCTCAGACAGGCAGTCAAGCTTCACGTCATCAGTGGGAAGCTGTGTTGATAGCACAACCCGTGACGTGACATGATAAGAATGACACATGCACTTTACTCTTGTAGTTGACCTCCCGGAAATCCATAGCCCCGTCTAACTATGGAAAAGGCATCAGACAAACTCAAACGGAAAGATATTCTACAAAATATCTGACCAGACTCCTTAGAATTGTCAAGGTCATCAAAAACAAGGAAGGTCTGAGGTGCCTGGGCGGCTCAGTCGGTTGAGCGTCCAACTTTGGTTCAGGTCATGATCTCACGGTCGTAGGTTCGAGCCCCACATCAGGCTATGTGCTGACAGCTAGCTCAGAGCCTGGAGCCTGTTTCAGATTCTGTGTCTCCCTCTCTCTCTGACCCTCCCCTGCTTATGCTATCTCTTTCTCTCTCTCAGAAATAAATAAAAATATTTAAAAAAAATTTTTTTTAAAAACAAGGAAAGTCTAAGAAACGAGTCACAGCCAAGAGGAGCATAAGGAGACATGATCACTAAAGATAATGTGATGCCCTGGATGGGATCCTGAAACAGACAAAAAGGACATTAGGTAAGAACTAAGGAAATCTGAATAAAATATGGACATTAGTTAATAATAACATATCACTATTGATTCATTACTTGTGATAAATGTACCATAGTAATGTTAGCAATAGGAGAAACTGAGTGCAGGGTAAATAGGAATGCTCTGTAATATGCCTGTGTCTTTTCTCTAAATTTAAAACTGTTCTAAAAGAGTTTATTAAATGTTTGAAAAATACCTTATCGGGATGGCTAGGGTATGGGGAAAGGTGAAAATAAGGTATCATAGCTAATGAATATAGGATTTCTCTTTGGGCTGATGAAAATATTCTAAAATTAGAATGTGGCAATGGTTACCCAACTCTGTGAATATACTAAGATCATTGAATTGTTTGCTTTATTAAAAGGATGAATTTTATAGTATGTAAATTATATCTGAAGAAAGCTGTTATCTAAGAGAGTTTAAACGGAAAAAAAAAATTCTAAGTGTGTTGATTTTTTTGTCAATTTTTCTATTGTTAATTTCTAATATTATTGCATTGTGACCAGAGAATGCTACTTGTGTGATTTCTACATTTTTGCAGACTAACAAATGATTCCTCTTAAAAACTGTTCTATGGGTATTTGTAAAGAAAATGCACTCTGTGTTTGTACAGGGTAATCTCCTGTATATATAATCAGCCTTGTTAAGTAGTGTTATGAACGTCTCTATATCCTTACTTATTGACCTGATCTGGTTTGTTTGTTTGTTTTAAGATTTCATTTTTAAGTAATCTCTACACCCACCATGGGGCTTGAACTCACAACCCTGAGACCAAAAGTCACATGATGCTTGGGGCACCTGGGTGGCTCAGCAGGTTAAGTGTCCACCTTCGACTCAGGTCATGATCTCGCGGTTCATGGGTTTGATCCCCGCATCGGGCTCTGTGCTGCCAGCTCAGAGCCTGGAGCCTGCTTCAGATTCTGTGTCTCCCTCTCTCTCTACCCTACCCCCACTTTTGCTCTGTCTCTCTCTGTCTCTCAAAAATGAATGAACATTAACTTTTTTTTTAAAGAGTCACATGATGCTCTACCAACTGAGTCAACCAGGCGCCCCGTGCCTGATGTCTTGATATCCAGGAGAAATGTTTTACCTCAAATATGCCAGAAAGTCTGCCCAGTGGCCCTAAAACTTAACCTCTTATCAGGTCATCCTGAACAGTTTCGAACGTCCCGTGTTCTTAAACTTCCACCCCCTCCCACTCTATCACATCCTACTTTATCCATAAAACAGAAGATGGGCTACCCTCATCTCCCTGTTTCCAAAGAGAAGTCACAACCATCTACCCCATCCCATTCCACTGAACTTTCCTCCCTCTGAGACGGATCTCTCCACATGTCGTTTGAATTACACACCTTTGTGCTTTCTTAAAAATCTTGCCTTATCAATTATTCCTTTTCTCTCTTGACTTATCAACCTCTGACTCTCTCTCTCCTCCACCCTCCCAGTCTCATCTAATTCCCCTCTCCCTGAATCTGGGATGGTCTTTAGTGACTTGCTTAGGCAAAAGAAGGCAGAAGTGATGTTCTGAGATTTACAGGCCATAGGAAACCTTGCAGCTCCCACCTGCGTCTCTTTGAACATTCACCTTGGACTCTTGAGTCACTGTGCAGCAAGTCTGCCTACTCCAAGTCTGGCACTCTGTGAGAAAGCCTAAGCTAACCATGTGGAGGCCGTCTAGAAAGATGCCAACCTGCCCCCAAATACTTTAGTTCCCAGCTATTCAAGTCACCCCAGATGAGCTGCCTCTGATGTCTCACATCTGAATTCTTGACACAAATAACCATGAGATATAATAATAACTAGGGGCACCTGGGTGGCTCAGTTGGTTGAGCGTCCAACTCTTGATTTCGGCTCAGGTCATGATCTCACAGTTTAGGAGATTGAGCTCCGTGTGCGGCTCTGTGCTGACAGTGCGGAGCCTGCTTAGAATTCTCCCTCCCTCTCTCTCTCTCTGCCCCTCCCCTACTCACGCTCTGTCTCAAAATAAATAAATAAACATTTTTAAAAAGTTTAAAAAAATAACAACTAATTTTTTGTTTTAAGCCACTAAATTTTAGGATTGTGTGTGATGCAGAGATGAGTAAGTGGAGCAGTCAGAAACGACCTTCATGTTGCTAAATGTAATAGACACGTTTACATTCTCATTTATTTGCCCGGTAGGCAGCTCTTGTCACAGGTAACCATTCCCTCTATGTTTTCAATTGAAGTATAATCAACACATAATACCTTATTAGTTTCAGGTCTACATCATAGTGATTCTATATTTTTACACATTACGAAACAATCCCCACAATAAGTCTAGTTATTATCTGTCACCATACATAGTTATTTTAATATCATTGACTATATTCTCTATGCTGTATTTTACATCCCCATGACTTGTTTATTTTATAACTGGAAGTTTATACTTCTTTTTTTTTCAGTTGAGTTATTTATTTTGAGAGGGAGAGAGAGGGAGGGAGGGAGAGAGAGGGAGGGAGGGAGGGAGAGAGCATGTGAGTGGGGGAGGGGCAGAGAGAGAGAGGAGAGAGAAAATCCCAAGTAGGCTCTGCACTATCAGCACAGAGCACAAAGGCAGGGCTTGATCCCCCCAACCATGAGATCATGACCTGAGCCAAAATCAACACGCTCAACCGACTGAGCCACCCGGGCGTCCCTGGAAGTTTATACCTCTTAATCCCCTTCCCCTATTTTGTCCATCCCCCACCCCTTCCCCTCTCTGGTGACCAACAGTTTGTTTCCTGTATCTATGAGTCTGTTTCTGTTTGTTTTGTTTTTTAGATTCCTCATAGAAATGAAATCATATAGTATTTGTCTTTCTTTGTCTGACTGATTTCACTTAGCATAATACCCTCTAGGTCCATCCATGCTGTCACTAATAGCAGGATGTCATTCTTTTATATGGCTGAGTATTATCCCAGTGTACATATATACCATGTCTTCTTTATCCATTAATCTATCAGTGGACACTTAGGTCATGTCCATATCTTGGTTATTGTAAATAGTGCCTCAATGGGGGCACCTGGTTGGCTCCATCAGTGAATGTGAATCATGTGACTCTTGATCTCGGGGTTGTGGGTTTGAGCCCCACATTAAGCATAGAGATTACTTAATAAAATCTTTTAAAAAGATAATGCCGCAATGAATGTGGAGAGCATATATTCCTTCAAATTGATGTTTTTGTTTTCTTCCACCCAGAAGAGGAATTGCTGGATCATACGGTACTTCTATTTTTAATTTTTTGAGGAACCTCCACACTGCCATTCCCTCATTTTGAAATATTCCCTTTCCTTGGTTTATCACATCACTCTCCCGGCTTTTCTCATACCTCTTAGGTTCCTCCTTATCCTCCTTTGTTCAACCACTAAATGCTAACATTCAACCCAGTTATAGCCCATCTTCTCGCTTTAAAATCTCATCCTGGAGGGCCTGGGTGGCTCAGTTGGTTAAGTGTCTGACTCCTGATTTTGGCTCAGGTCATGATCTCACAGTTCATGGGATCGAACTCCATGTTGGGCTCCCTTGCTCATGCTTGCACTGTCTCTCTCAAAAGAAATAAACATTTTTAAAAAATAAAATAAAATCTCATCCAAATCTGGGATTTCAGTTACCACCTGTTCATATATCTCACAAATTTGTATCTCCAGCTTTTCTCTGAGCTTCAACTATTTTTATCCAGTGCCTACTATACATCTCCTCTTGGATGTCTCAAAAGCGGCTCAAATACAAGATATTCAGAACCAAACTCTTTCCTTCCTCTTCCCCCTAAAATCAAAACTAATAATCTGGTCCTCTTGCAGTGTTCCTTATCTCAGTGAATGACACCATCATCCATTCATTTGCAAGAGCCAGAAAGCCAGGACAAGTCATCCTTGCCATGTCCCAGCTCCCTCTCATTTTCATGCAACACCCATCCTGAAGCCCTATCAATTTCACCTACTAAGCACCTCTTAAAGCTCTCTTCTCTCTTGGGGCGCCTGGGTGGCTTAGTTGGTTCAGCGTCTGACTTTCGCTTAGGTCATGATCTCGCGGTTCGTGGGTTCAGGCCCCGCGTCGGGCTCTGTGCTGACTGCCAGCTCAGAGCCTGGAGCCTGTTTCAGAGTCTGTGACTCCCTCTCTCTCTGACCCTCCCCTGCTCACGCTGTCTCTCTCTCTCTTTCCTAGAAATAAATAAAACATTAAAAAAAAAAAAAGCTCTCTTCTCTCTCAATGTCTACCACTCTCACCACCACTAAGATATCTTTTCTCACCGGACACATACTTATAGCCTTCTAATTGACCTCCCTGCTTTGAGGTTTGCCCCTCATCCAATACCTTTTACAGATGGAGTCGTCTTTTTCACTTTTAATCTTTTCAATAATCCCTATTGTGCTCAGGATAAGGACAGAAATCACTAACATAGCCCCTGAATCCCTGCACACTCTGGCCAATATCTGTCTCCTCAGTGTCCTTTTATAAAATTCTCCACTTGCTGGGTCACCTGGGTGGCTCAGTTGATTAAGCGTCTGACTCTTGATTTCAGCTCAGGTCATGGTCCCAGGGTTGTGGAATTGAGCCCCGCACTGGCCTCCTTGCCACTCAGAGCCCACGTGGGATTCTCTCTCTCCCTCTCCCTCTGCCTCTCCTCCACTCTTTCTATAAATAAATAAATAAATAAATAAATAAACATTTAAAAAATAAGTTTAATTAAATTTTTCCACTTACNTGAGTGAGCCACAGCTGCACCAGCTCTCTTTTGTCCCTCATATGCACTAGGCTTCCTTCTGCCACAGGGCCTTTGCACATGCCTCTTCCTCTTCTTAGAATGCCTTTTCTGGGGTGCCTGGGTGGCTCAATCGGTTGAGCGTCTGACTTCGGCTCAGGTCATGATCTCACGGTTTGTGGGCTCGAGTCCCACATCGGGCTCTGTGCTGACAGCTAGCTCAGAGCCTGGAGCCTGTCTTTGGATTCTGTATCTCCCTCTCTCTCTGACCCTCCCCTGCTCATACTGTCTCTATCTCTCTCTCAAAAATAAATGAAAACATTTTTTAAAAAGTCTTAGAATGCCTTTTCTTCTTCTTTTTTTAATGTTTATTTATTTTTGAGAGAGAGAGAGACAGAGCATGAGCAGGGGAGGGGCAGAGAGAGGGAGAGAGAATCCAAAGCAGACTCCAGACTCCAAGCTATCAGCACAGAACCCAATGTGGGGCTTGAACTCACGAGCAGTAAGATCACGATCTGAGCTGAAGTCAGTTGCTTAACTGTTCCAAAGTACTTTTCAGATCTTTGGGGACGTGTCGCTTGCTCAGGTAAGTTTCCCTGACCTCTCACACCTCTGTGTACCTCTCCTACAGAGCACTCATCACAGTTGTAATTTTACATGTGTTTGAACTAATATTTGAATAATGTTTTTCTTGGGGCACCTGGGTGGCTCAGTTGGTTAAGTATGTGACTTTGGCTCGGGTCACGATCTCAAGGCTTGTGAGGCTGAGCCCCGTGCCGGGCTCTGCGCTGATAGCATGGAGCCTGTTTGGGAGTTTCTCCCTCCCATTCTCTCTGTCCCTCACCTGCTTGAACTTTCCCTCTCCCAGAATAAATAAATAAACTTAAAAAAAAAAAGAATGTTTGTCTCTCTGACTAGAGTATAAGCTCCACTGGCAAGCACCAAGGTTGTTTTGCTTGCTACTGTGCTCACAGTACCTAACACAATACTTGACATATATTAGCTGCTAAATATATATTTTTAGAGGAAAGTAGGGGAGAAGGTAGGAAAGGGATATGGATAGAAGGAGGGAGGAAGGAAAGGGATGGCAAGAGAGGGGAATCTTCCCCCTATGATTGGTTATGTGTAAATTTTTATTCTTGTATTTCTAACAGACTTTGCTTTGTGTATCTTTCATTCATTAATTATATGCATTAAGGTCCATGATTGTCACATGTTCTTGGTGGAATGTACCTTTTTGTTTACAATTTTATTTCTTATGTATGTTTTTAAAAGTGTTATTTACTTATTTTGAGAGAGAGAGAGAGCACAAGCCGGGGAAGGGCAGAGAGAGGGAGAGAGAGAATCCAAGCAGGCTCTGCACTGTCAACAGTGAGCCCGATGCAGGGCTTGAACCCACGAACTGTCAGATCACAACCTGAGCTGAAACCAAGAGTTAGACGCTTAACAGACTGAGCCACCCAGTCGCCTCAAGATTTTTTTTAAAAACTTTTCCAAGATTTTATTTTTAAGCAATCTCTTCCCAACATGGGGCCTGAACTCACAACCCCGAGAACAAGAGTTGCATGTTCCACTAACTGAGCCAACCAGGCTCAAGTGTAACTGTTATCAGAATTAAGTGTCCTTTTGTCTCTTAATGTTTTTTAAAATGTTTTAATGTTTATTTATTTTTGAGGGACAGAGAGGGACAGAGCATGAGTGGGGGAGGAGCAGAGAGAGAGGGAGACCCAGAATCCAAATCAGGCTCCAGACTCTGAGCTGTCAGCACAGAGCCCGACGCGGGGCTCAAACCCACGAACTGTGAGATCATGACCTGAGCGGAAGTTGGACACTTAACCGACTGAGCCACCCAGGCGCCCCTGTCTCTTGATATTTTTAGATCTGAATTATACTTTCGTTTGCTTCAAATGGTGCTATTTTAGGCTAGTGTTTGGACAACTCGAAGTCTTGCTATTTCTTTGCTTACCACTATTGCTTATATTCTACAATGTTCCCGATTTGAGGATTCATTTTTCACTTTGCTGTAATGCCTACCTGAGTCCTTCATAGAGGTTTGGAATATGTCTACAATATGTTCTGAATATGCCTAAAAATTAGAATCTAAAAATTGGAGGGGTTTTCTGTATATTATTTCATTCTTCCCTCCCCTTCACCACTAGGGTTAATTATACTATTTACTCATTTTTGTTCTTCTCTTTTATGTTGTAGATTTTCTCCAAATATTTTCACTAATTCTTTGTTGTCCGTATATATTCATGAATAAGGGACAAATCATTAGCAAACATAGCTTGCCTGGGTTTCCTCTGCAGTTTTGTGTTCCCCACCTGGCCTGTCTCCTGAGCAGGAGGGCTCTGTATAAGTGGGCTGCATGTGTTGTTTTAAAGTGGGTGGGCATACTAGGGCACCTGGGTGGCTCAGTCCGTTAAGCATCCGACTTCAGTTCAGGTCATGATCTCAAGGTTTGTGGGTTTGAGCCCCACATCAGGTTCTCTGTTGTCAGCACAGAGATTGCTTCGGATCCTCTGTCCTTCTCTCTCTGCCCCTCCCCCCTCAAAAATAAATAAACATTAAAAACAAAAACAAAAAATAAAGTGGGTGGGTATAGAGGGTTCACTTTAAAGTGGGTGGGTTTAGAGGCGCCTGGGTGGCTCAGTCAGTTAAACATCTGTCTTCGGCTCAGATCATGATCTCATGGTTCTTGAGTTGGTGAGTTCGAGCCCTGCGTCAGGCTCTGTGCTGACAGCTCAGACCCTGGAGCCTGCCTGGAATTCTGTGTCTCCCTCTCTCTGCACCCCTCCCCAACTCACACTCTGTCAATCGCTCTTTCAAAAATAAACAAACATTAAAAAAAAATAAAGCAGGTGGGTTTGGAGGAGGCAGAAAGGCTGTTCCCCCTGGCTCCCTGCAAATTGCCAAAACAATTTTAATTTGTCAGAGGACTCAAGTGTATTCTCTCCTGGCAGAGGTGCTTCTCTTTTTATGTTTTTCCACATATTTTGGGGAAGTCTAGGTCATACAGAGCAAGGTCTGCTCTGTTTTTTTTCTAGAATCCTGTACTCACACAAGCCAACTTTGCAAAGCAAATCGCTCACTTAACTTTGGTGTGAAATTTTAGGTTTTAACTTTGGAGCAAGTGGAGGGATGGAGGGGCAGGGCTGGTCATGGAGGGGCAGAACGGATCCTTGTTTTCTGAATGTAATTCTGTAATTGACTAGAGGACCCCCTCCAACTTTTTGTATTTATTCATTCTGAGATTTTTTTTTTCTGGATTTGCTCAAATAATTTTCTCTTGCATGTTTTAGACTGGGATCCTTCTCCTCTCTTATCGATATGATTATTTCTGATTTCTATCCTCAAGGCATTCTTTACAATTTCTGAACTGCTGACGGTACACTTGCCTTTAATTATACCACTCTTGGTCCTTTTAAAGGGTTTGGGGAAGAGATGATAGGGACAAAGTTACTAGTGCCTAGGCTGTCATCTTGATCTAATCTGACCAAAGTAATTTTCTTACATCAATTTGCCCTGAGGCAAGGAGAGTGGCTAGGGCTCCCTCTGAGAGGCCAGGGGAAAAGGCCTCTTACAAGGCTGGCTTCTGATTGCTCAGGACTTCTAATTAACGCCCATTAGAATCTAGCAACCTAGTATCTGCGTATTAGTACTTCTAAGAGGGCCAAGCTGGCCACT
>NW_027528862.1:434346-437459 GCF_008692635.1 Crocuta crocuta | reverse complement strand
AACCCTCAGAGTAGAAAAGCTGCCAAAAATAAAAGTGCCCCATCAGGGTGAATTGATTAGAAAATGGCACCCCTTTGGATAGGTCAGTTGTAAAAAAGTTGGCCATGTCTGTGGACAGTGGCATTCCTGCATGAGGGCTCAAGATTAGGAGATTTCACTCCCCTCCCACATACACCTTCAAATGTGCACCCCATGGGACGCTGGGTGGCTCAGCCAGTTAAGTGTCCNCCCTTGTCACTAGAGATAAATCCACCCTCAGCATCAAGAGCAGAGGTCTGTATTTTATTTTATTTACTTAAGGGGAGAGGTCTTTAATGCAAATGCCACCAACAGCCCTCAGAGACTGTCGACCATCACTAGGCCTCTTCGGGAGTTGTCCTCAGGAACTAGGGACAAGGCCTCTACAGAACATTCTAGAATGCTCCTTCCCTCTCCTGCTCCCGCAACCTACCCACTTAGCCAACATGGGCCATGAGCATATCTACCAGAAGTAATTCTCGTAGAAACCCCGCAGAAGGTATATATGTAAGTGCTCTTCTGCCTCCCTAATACCATATCCTAGAAGTTACCTATACTAGCAGTTTGCTGCCTTAGCTTCTTGACCTGATAGTATGCTGATGCCAGTATATAAGGCAAATATGTGTATATTTTTAAGACATTTTTTAAAGTTTATTTATTTTTGAGAGAGAGAGAGAGACAGAGCACAAATGTGGGAGGGGCAGAGAGAAGAGACACAGAATCCAAAGCAGGCTTCAGGCTCTGGGCAGAGCGTGATGCAGGGCTTGAACCCATGAACCGTGAGATCATGATCTGAGCTGAAGTCAGATGCTTAACCAACTGAGCCACCCATGTGCCTACAAATGGCATGTCTTTTTTTTTTAGTGTTTATTTAGAGAGAGAGAGAGACAGAGGATAAGTGGGAGAGGGGCAGAGACAGAAGGAGACACAAAATCTGAAGCAGGCTCAAGGCTCTGAGCTGTCAGCCCAGAGCCCAACATGAGGCTCAAACTCACGAACAGTGAGATCGTGACCTGAGCTGAAGTCAGACGCTTAACCGACTGAGCCACCCAGGCGCCCCTAAATTTTTAAATAAAAATAGGATCAGTCAATACACATTGGGCTATAACTGATTTTATTTCCCACTTAATGCATCAAAGATACCTTTTAGATGGGTACATACAGTTCCATCACTTTCTTTTTTGTGGCTTCATAGTATTCCACTGCACAGATAGATCATGATTTATTTAGTTTTCCCATGCAAGTACTAAACAGGCTCAACTTTGCCTAGCTTCGAAGACTAGGTGAGTTTGGGCATGTTCAGTGTGGTATGGCCATAGACTATTTAGCTCTCTTACCTTTCCACCTCTCCTCTCCTCTGTATCTTCTCCATACAATTACAGCAATTATTCTATCATTGTGATTACATAAAAAATTTGCAGATGATCCAGGTAGTAAATTATGGTTATACTTCCTTTCTTTTTTTTTAAATTTTTAAATGTTTTTTATTTATTTCTGAGAGATAGAGAGAGACAGCATGAGCAGGGGAGGGTCAGAGAGAGAGGGAGACACAGAATCTGAAACAGGCTCCAGGCTCTGAGCTGTCAGCACAGAGCCCGATGCGGGACTCGAACCCACGAACTGTGAGATCATGACCTGAGTCGAAGTCGGACGCTTAACCGACTGAGCCACCCAGGCGCCCCTATACTTCCTTTCTTAAGCAACTTTTTCTTTTCCTGGATTTAATAATTGTCTCTCCTTATCATTTGCTTTGTGTGTGTGTGTTTTCTACAGTGCTCCTAGATGTACAGCGCATGGCTTGTGCAGTTGTGTAACAGCAGCCCTGTCTATACCTATGGCTAAGTCCTTCCAAGCCATCCAACAGACTTTCAGTATAACTTTTTAAAGTGTTTTTTTAAAAACATGTTTATTTTTGAGGTGGGGGAAGGACAGTGAGAGGGGCACAGAAGATCTGAAGCACGCTCTGTGACAAGGTCGGATGCCCAACTGACTGAGCCACCCAGCCACCCCTTCATATAGATTTTAACACAGTTAAATGAACAGATAATCTATCAGTTCCTCCTTTTTTTTCCCTTGGAGCCCTCTGTCTTCCTCGTCCAATCTTCTGTGTCAGATCCGCTGTTTCTTAGATGCTGTGTCTTCTGTCTTGGTTTACTCTGTAGGGTTACTGAAGCATGTACTCCACTTGCTTCTTGGAAGAACATGCATGGGACGAAAACATTTTGATCACTGCATGTCTGAAAGTGTATTTATTCTACTCAAACACTCAATTGATAGTTTGCTGAGCAGAGAATTCTATCTTGGAAATTATATTCACTAAGAATACTGAACGCATCTTGGTTCCACCGCCTTTCAGCTTTACCCATTTCTGTTGGGAAGCCCAATGTTATCTTATTCCTAATCCTTTGTATGGGTCTTTTACTTTGTCCTGCTTCTGGAGGCTTTTACGTTGTGCTCTTTAACTCAGGTATTCTGAAATTTCACAATGGTGTGCCTCTGTGTGGGCTTTTTGTTCCCCACTCCTGTTTCGTGTTTTATGAATATAATGTTGTCTCTTATTTCTCTGAATATACTATTAAAGCAGAAGCCTAGTGGTTGTTTTTATGTTTTCATCTGCTCCCTGCATTGTCTCTTTTATCCAACTTCCTCTTGTTTGTTTGTTTGTTTGTTTGGAATGGCCTTTGGCTTTCATGTTGAAATTTCCTTGAACTGTCTGAAATCCTGGGTCATTTGTTCATATTTAATAGCAAGGGGATAAAAAGCCAATTGGAAGTTCTGTGTGCTTGGTTTGGGGGGGGAGATTTTGTTGTATGGTGATTGGATGGACGGCAGGATGCTTTTTGGCTGGGCTATCAGTAGTCTTTTCTCTGGGGTGGTTTAGTTCTCCAGAGAAGGACAGTTTGCTTGCTCTCTATGCCCAGTGTGAGGCTCAAACTCATAACCCTGAGATCAAGAGTTGTATGCTCTACCAACTGAGCCAGTCAGGCGCCCCTGGAGAAGGACAGGTTAAATCTGTCCTACCTGGGTTGTAAGCCTGGGTGCCTGTATTCTGGGAACTTGGTACGGAAACTAAAATCCTCAAATTTCCTCTATTT
>NW_027528862.1:432020-434243 GCF_008692635.1 Crocuta crocuta | reverse complement strand
CGTATCATGAACCTTCGGATCTCTCTCTGGTTCAGTTTCTACAAATAAGAAACCTCTTTGCTGGGGTACCATGCATGAAGTACTTTGAACAGTCTATAGTGGGGCACCTGGGTGGCTCAGTCAGTTAAGCGTCTGACTCTTGGTTTCGGCTCAGGTCATGATCTTGCAGTTCATGAGTTCCAGCCCCACATTGGGCTCTGTGCAGGCAGTGTGGAGCCTTCTTGGGATTCTCTCTCTCTCTCTCTCTCTCTCTCTCTCTCTCTCTCTCTCCCTCTCCCGCTCTCTCTCTCAATATAGATAAATATACTTTAAAAATCTAAAAGAAAGAACAGTCTATAGTATATTGCGAGTGCTTCCTCGTGCTAGCTATCATCATTCAGTTACCTGTCAACCTGCTTTCTTTCCATTTTCACAACTTATGCTTTCATGTAACAGTTATCTCTTGGTTTCATGGAAGGTGGAGTGTACATTCCAGTTTTTTCTTTTCCTTATTGTTTTCAGGTGATTTATGTACTTCACTCCGTACAAAAAATTGTTATTTTTTATGTCTGTCAATGGATGGCCAAAAGGTATAGGATAAAAACCAGCAACGATTCCTTATAAAAATTCTAAGGACAAAAGAAGAGAGCTTTCTAAACATAGGAAAGAAAAGCCATGTGCAAGCATCATGATCAAGTCATCTCCCAACAAATTGCGGAATAAGGTATGGATGTCCTCTATATGTTTTGAAGGTTCTAAAATGTAATAAATGAAGAAAATGAGAAAAGCTGTATAAATATAAAAAGAATACAGGGGCGCCTGGGTGGCTCAGTCAGTTAAGCGTCTGACTTCGGCTCAGGTCATGATCTCACAGTTCGTGGGTTTGAGCCCCGCGTCGGGCTCTGCTGACAGCTAGCTCAGAGCCTGGAGCCTGTTTCAGATTTTGTATCTCCCTCTCTCTGACCCTCCCCTGCTCACACTGTCTTGCTCTCTCTCTCTCTCTCTCAGAAATAAATAAAAAACATTTAAAAATTTTTTAAAAATAAAAAATAAAAATACAGAGGAAAAAAGAATAATTATTTACAGATGATATGATTATATGCATTGAGAATCCAAGATACGCNAAACCCACGAACCGTGAGATCATGACCTAAGCGAAAGTCGGACGCTTAACCGACTAAGCCACCCAGGCGCCCCTCTCTTTCCTGCTTCTAGTAATAGCACTCTTCTCCCTTTGGAGAGCTGCTCCTTCTTCACTGTCCTTTCTCTGTTTTCAATGTTTATTTATTTATTTTTGAGAGAGAAGGAGAGAGAGAGAGGGCGCGCATAAGCGCACATTCCCGAGCAGGGGAGGAGCAGAGAAAGAGGGAGAGAATCCCAAGCAGGCTCTGAGCTCTCAGCGCAGAGCCTGACACAGGGCTTGATCCCATGAGCCATGAGATCATGATCTGAGCCGAAATCAAGAGTCAGACGTTTAACTGACTGAGCCACCCAGGTACCCCCACTGTCCTTTCAGTATGGTCCTGGTGGGATAGGCAATGATAGTACCTTTCCCCAATCACCCTCCACACTCATGGCCATGTACCTAATCCAGGATGAGCTAATCATAATATCAAACTTCTGGGGCACCTGGGTGGCTCAGTTGGTTAGGTGTCTGACTTTGGCTCAGGTCATGATCTCACAGTTCGTGGGTTCACACCCCGCATCAGGCTCTGTGCTGACAGCTGAGCCTGGAGCCTGCTTGGGATTCTGTGTCTCCCTCTCTGCCCCTCCCCCACTCACACTCCATCTCTGTCTCTCAAAGATAAATAAATGCTAAATTTTTTTAAAAAAGAAAAAATAAATAATATCAAACTCTGCTGGGCACAGTAGCAGCTGCAAGGGGTAAGCATGTGTCCTAGGCCAGAAATATAAGACCTTTCTTGGAATAATACAAATTAGAGGTAAAGACGTAGCTTCCTCTTTTCTTTGGATGTTAAACTGTAAGGATGTGACTCCAAAGTAGTTGGTAGACATGTCTCTACCATGTGGAAGAGTCTTAGAGAATGAGGCAATACAGAGAAGAGAGAAGCAAAGAACAGAGATGAAGAGATGACTGAGACTCATTTGAGTCTCTGGATCCTGGCGTGTCTGAGACCTGCCTTGTCTTTCCCAGGTATAGAAGCCAAAAAACCTCCATTTTCCTCAAGCTTATTCAACTTGGGTTTCTGTCACTTGCAAATAAGAGTCCTAACTAATACACGC
>NW_027528862.1:431714-431913 GCF_008692635.1 Crocuta crocuta | reverse complement strand
CCATTCTCGAGTAGAAAAAAAATGTGTGAAACACGAACCGACACAAAGCCTCCACAAAATTCTTTTTCTTTTCTTCTTTTTTTCTTTAAAGATTTTATTTTCAGGAGCACTTGGGTGGCTCAGTCTGTTGAGCATCTGACTCTTGATATTTGTTAGGGTCCTAATATCAGGATCTGGGGACCCAGGTCCAAAGAGGCTC
>NW_027528862.1:431488-431688 GCF_008692635.1 Crocuta crocuta | reverse complement strand
AAGTATTATAAAGTCTCTCCCTCTTGTTTTATTTTCCAACATTTATTATAAAAATTTTCAAATGTATGGAAAAGTTTAAAAGAATTTTATAATGAATATACACCACCAAGATTTTACAATTACCATTTTATTATTATATTCCAATAGCTTTCTTTTAAACAATAACATGAATAGAAACAGGAAAAAAACCTATCCCATTC
>NW_027528862.1:430958-431456 GCF_008692635.1 Crocuta crocuta | reverse complement strand
CCTCCGACGCCGCTCGCGCTCCCTCTTTCTTTCTCTTTAAAAAAAAAGGGGGGGTGGGATCAAAATAAGAGATATTTTGAGTTTTCTGTTTGCTTTGGGGCCAACTAGGCTTCTGTCAGGCGACTGTGGTTTTCCCTGAAGGATTGGTCAGATCCGCTGTCAATCAACCANTAGAACCCAGGTAACCAGCCCAAATCCTGTGGGTCCTCTTGGGACGGTGAGTTAAACAGACCCTTAGAGACCCCGGGAAAGCGGAGCGCGTATCTTTTAGGGGCTTACCGACTGTGGCCCTGCCTTTGGGCAGAGAGACCATACGCCAAGGCTGTTTCTGGTAATTTTAAGTGATTCTCTTTGTTGTACTTCTTTCCGTTATTCCCGCACGTTTAAAAGAGGTGTGTTAGAAATTATAGCCTTTAACTCACCTGCGATATGAATTTAGGGAAAAAGTGTGTTAGAGCCACAGTTATCTGAGGAGAAAATCCTCTTAAAGATGGCAGC
>NW_027528862.1:430755-430926 GCF_008692635.1 Crocuta crocuta | reverse complement strand
GAGACCACGAGGGACGACCCCCAACAACTATGGCTCCGTAGCCCGATGAAGAGGCCCAAAGAGAAGATAATTAGAGACCTGGTCAGATCGTAGCGAGGTCGTACTTTGAGACCTTCTGAAATAGCTGGAGGACGCCTTGACTGGAGTCTGTGTATTGGCGGTCAAGCTCCT
>NW_027528862.1:416649-430618 GCF_008692635.1 Crocuta crocuta | reverse complement strand
CAAAAATTGTGAGGATTTTCTTGAAGATGGCAAATAAGATACACTTGGTTGAGAAGCCAGAGTCTGTGAATCCGGAACACTATCCAGATATGGGAGAGGACTGCTGCAAGCATGAACTCTCTGTTTTCTAATATAGCCCTTCAAAGACAGATTATGTCACAAACATCTGGATCAGGGAAAGGGAGGCATGATGCCCCCATTTCAGAAGACGATGGTGAGTAAATGAACTAGTAAAAGCTAAATACAGAGTTAAACACAAATAATTAAAAATCTGTCTAGGAAGTGGTGCCTGACTGGTTTAGTTGGTAGGGCATAGGACTTGAGGATCTTGGGGTGGTGAGTTCGAGCCCCACATTGGGTATAGAGCTTACTTAATAAAAAAAAATCAAGCATAGTGAAACCATTCATATGAAAAATTAATGGCAAGATGCAAATAAATTTCTGGAGAGAGGATGGTGGTAGAGAGGGTACTTCTGCTTTGTTGCAATTGTTTTACAGTGAGAAGGAATTCATGTATATTTTGGCAGAAAATGTAAAGTTTGATAATACTTAGCACTGCTAATGGCAGTCAGTCATTCTGATGGCGACGGCATAGGCACTCTTCACCTTTCTGAAGAGTAAGATGGCAATCTATCGAAATTTTAAATATACCTTTCCCTTGATTCTACTTCTTCATATATATCCTCAGAAATACTTGTACACGTGCATAAAGATTTACATTACAGGATGTTCATTGCTGCATTATTTGTAGTAGAAAAAATTAGAAATAGCCAAATATCCAAAACTAAGGGAGTGGTTAAATAAAACAAGGAATGGCTGTACTATGAAATAGTATGCAGCCCTTAAAAAGAATGAGATCTCTATGCACTATCATGTTAAACTCTCTGAAGTATATTAAGTTTGAAAAGCAAATTGTAGAGCCAAACATACAGAAATGATACTATCAAAAAATACCAAAGCTGCCTATTTGTGGATATACAAGTAATATGTATAGAANCGTATAAGTTAACAAAACTGAAAGACAACCAGTAATAGAATTTAGTGTGTAGAACTTCCCAATCACTAATAGTTGAAAAAAAGTAAAAAGGGAAATTCAGTCAGTCCAGTAAGGAGAGGGGAAAAAGAAACAATAATGCAATAATTAGAATGTTTTAAAGTGAGAGAAATATGTATATTCATATACAGTATGCTATGCTGCCCTTAAAAGTGGTGGTGGGGTAGATCTGTGTATACTGACAAGGAAAGATGTCCATGATAAAAATAAACTCACAGAACAATTCATTTAAGTACGATTTATTTTTTAAGCAACAACTGTATGTTGCTAAATGTGTACAAAAAGATCGTTAATTAGCAAACTGTGAACTGAGGCCCCAGGCACTAGGTCTTTATACTTTAAAAAACTTTTTGGGGCACCTGGGTGGCTTAGTCAGTTGGACGTCCGACTTTCGCTTAGGTCATGATCTCGCGGTTCGTGGGTTCGAGCCCCGCGTCGGGCTCTGTGCTGACTGGCAGCTCAGAGCCTGGAGCCTGTTTCGGAGTCTGCGTTTCCCTCTCTCTCTCTGACCCTCCCCTGCTCACGCTGTCTCTCTCTCTCTCTCTCCTAGAAATAAATAAAAATATTAAAAAAAAACTTTTTGTTATATAGTTTTAATACATACAGAAGAATATGTGGGACATGTAAATTATGGAGCATTCTAAGAAAATAAACACCCATGAAACCCATCATCAACCTAAGAACTAGAACATTATCAGTGCTTTTGAATCTACGTAAATTCTCCTCTCTACTTTCCCCAGAACAATCCCCTATCCTGGATTTTGTGTTTATTTGTTCCCTTCTATATGTTAATGGTTTTACCACATTTTCTGTCCATTAAGTATTATTTTTGAGCTTTACAAAAAAGTTATCAATTGCGTGTATTCTGTGATTTGCTTTTCCCATTTAACATTTTTTGCGATTTATGCATGTAAAATAATTAATTTTTCAGTGTCATGTAGTATTTCATTGTGTGAATATGCCAGTTTATTTAGTCATTCTGTCAAAGAATATTTTGTCATTTTTTAAATGTTTACTTATTTTTGAGACAGAGAGAGAAACAGTTCAAGTGGGGGAGGGTCAGAAAGAGAGGGAGACACAGAACCTGAAGCAGGCTCTAGGCTGTGAGCTGTCAGCACAGATCCCCATGCAGGGCTCAAACCCATGAACCATGAGATCATGACCTGAGCCAAAGTTGGACACTGAACCCAGTGAGCCACCCAGGTGCCCCTTTTTTGCTATTTTTTGAAGTCTGTATCAAAAGTGATGCAGACTCATAACAGAAAATCCTTATCCTGTTTTTTCCTTTCTTTAGCATGTGTTAAATCACTTCACCCTTGTGCCACCACTAAACATTCTCCATATAGCTATTTTTATTTTATTTTATTTTTTTACATTTGTTTATTTTTGAGAGAGAGACAGAGCACAAGTTAGGGAGGGGCAGAGAGAGAAGGAGACACAGAATCTGAAGCAGGCTCCAGGCTCCGAGCTGTCAGCACAAAGCCTGACATGGGGCTCGAACTCACAAACCGTGAGATCATGACCTGAGCCTAAGTCGGACGCTCAACCGACTGAACCACCCAGGTGCCCCCTTCATATATCTGTTTTTAGCACTTAGGGCAAAGGTCAGCAATTTATTTTTTCTCTAAAGGACTAGATAGGAAATATTTTAGGTCCTTTCTGGCTGTATGGTCTGTCCCAACTACTGAACTCTTGTTTTAGCACGATAGCAACCACAAAAAATATGTAGATGAATGCATATGGCAGTAGTCCAATAAAATTTTCTTCATAAAAATAGGCAGCCGGCTGGGTTCAGTTCGACTGACTGTCCTTTCCCAAACTCTCCTTCCAGTTCATCTGAATTCTTGTAGCATTGTCCAGTACTGTGGTTATGTGTGCATCTGTATTATCTCATTTCACTCTTACTACTTTCTTTCTCATGCTTATCTTTCCCCTCATTCCCCGCCTCTGCAATTCCTGAACCAGTGTGGCTCACAGCAAGAATTATTTTCTGTAATGGGGTGCCTGGGTGGCTCAACCGATTAAGCGTCAGACATCAGCTCAGGTCATGATCTCAGAGTCTGTGAGTTCCAGCTCCGTATTGGGCTGTGTGCTGACAGCCCAGAGCCTGGAGCCTGTCTCAGATTCTCTCGGTCTCTCTCAAAACCTAAATATTAAAAAATTTTAAAACAAGAATTATCAGTAGCAATGAGAAGAAAAGCTAGAACAGCAGATAAAAAGGTCCAGCCAGATGTCTGAGGCTGGATACTCCCCTTGCATACTTTTGGCTTCTATACTCTTGATTGCTGCGTGTGTCCACCACCTGCCTGGTTAGCACCATGGATAAGGGTCCCCTCCCTTTTTCTTTGGTTTCTCAACCCTCTACCATCCCAGCCACAAAAGGAGGCTGATGCCAAGGCTCGGGGCCCAGCCTTTGGAGGTGACGCCACTGGGCCGGCACTGGTGCACAGTAAACAGTCTTTTCTGATTCCCTGAGTGTATGTGGCTTGTCTCTTCCTGGGCACCGAGTATTTGCTGTAACATATGGTGCNGCAGGCGGCCCCGCCACTGATTTCACTGGACCCAGACCCTTCCCGGGCCTGGCAATAGTCAGCCCCCGCTGTGCTCAGACAGACTCCAGGGGGCATCAGGAATTCTGCCAGGACGGGACATTGGATCGGGTAAGTGTTCCTGGGGAACCAGGACCGAGTTCAGGCCCACCCTAGAGGCAGAAGGGGAGTCTGATCACCTCCCGGGTGACACAGTTGCCACATAGGACAGGGAAGTCCTGGGTGGAAGTCTGCAATCTGTCTGAATGTGTGTGTGAGTGCCCGTGCTCCACGGTCATGGCTACGGAGCCTGAGTGGGTCCTAACCTGCGATTCCGTGATGACCTCATATGGCTTAAGGCAGAATCTGGTCTGCAGAGGCCTGATCCAAGTTAGGGGTTTATACTGACCTGCCAATGCTAAGAGGCGTCTAAATCCCTGCGAGGGGAGCGGCCAGGCGGACGAAGCGACCTCTTCCCTCATGTTTGTCCTACGACACCGTACATTGGGAGGGATCTATCTAGGATACCAGAATAAGAGGAAATTTCTCAAAACCAACTGTTTTGGAATATATGATGATTAAGAATATTAAAAAGCGATTTTCAGTGGCACCTGGGTGGCTCGGTTGATTGGGTGTTGGACTTTGGCTCAGGTCATGATCTTGCAATTCATGGGTTCGGGCCCATGTGGGGCTCTGTGCCAACAGCTCAGAGCCTGGAGCCTGCTTCTGATTCTGTGTCCCTCTCTCTCTCTGCCCCTCCCCTGCTCATATTCTGTCTCTCTCAAAAATAAATAAACATTAAAAAAATTAAATAAGTGAAAAGGGATTTTTAGGTGACTATGGGATCAAATTGACCTGCGGAGAAGTTATGCACCCTCTGTGAATTAGAATGGCCCATGTTTGGTGTAGGTTGGCCCCCTGAGGGCACCCTAGATGTCCCCACAGTCTGAGCTGTTTATAAAGTAGTTAGTGGAGACCCTGGCCCCCCAGATCAATTCCCATACATTGGTCAATGGCTGGAAATAGCCCAAGTCAAGCCTTCTTGGTTCTGGTTCTGTGTTAATAGTAAGGGGTAATGTAGGATCTTAGTGGCATGCGCTGAGAAGACTTCACAGCAGAAAAAACTGCCTCCCATCCTCCAAGAAAATTCAGAAGTCCTTCCATTTCCACCATCATATGCCCCCAGGGCGCCCCCCTCACCTGCCTGATAGTCCACCTCCATCAGTCATGTCTCCACCAGCAGCGAGCCTGCCCCAGTCAGGGACACCTGAACCAGTATGAAGATGCCTTAGGTCCATGGCTCAAGGTCGAAGGCTCAAGGTCCAAGGCCCTCAAAGGCAATGCAGATGCCATTGCAGGAGATTGGGGGTCCCCAGAGAATAGGCCCTGACAGGACCCTACAAAAGGGGCCATCAGTTTATACTACCAACTCTTTTCCACTAGTGACCTTCTCAACTGGAAACACTATATGCCGCCCTACTTGGAGAAGCCATAGGCGATGATAGATCTCCTAGATTCCATAATCCAGACTTGTCACCCTGTCTGAGTCAACTATAAGCAGCTTCTTCTTACCCTTTTCAACATGGAAGAGCGCTGACAAATTGTCACCGAAGCCAGAAAATGGCTCCAGACTCAGGCATCAGATGGGAATGTAGATGTTGAGTCTTGGGTATGGGAGGCTGTGCCTGAAGAGGAGCCCTGCTGGGACCCCCAACACAGAAGTGGGAACAGCTAGATTAGAAAGATACCAACTCACCTTCCTCCAGGGGGTAAAAGCAGGGGCCAAAAAGCCCACCAGCATGGCAAAGGTATCTGAGTTCCTACAAAAGCCAGAAGAGGGTCTGGCTGATTTCTATGAAAGATTATGTGAAGTCTTTGGAGTTTACACTCCATTCAACCCAGAAGCCCTCGAAAATCAGTGCATGGTCAATACTGTCTTTGTGGGACAAGCCCAAAGTGATATTTGCAGAAGCCCCACAGATTGGAAGGATTACCTGGAAAAAAGGCCACCGAATTATTGGAAAACACCAACAAGGTTTCTGTAAAGCAAGATTAAGCTGCCAGAAAGGAGGCAAACCAAAGAATGAAGCAAAAGGCAGCTCTCCTGGCCATGGCGTTGGGTCACCCACCCCCCCCAGAAGGGCCCCCCACAGAAACCACAAGGGATGCAAGAACAAAAAAGAAGGGCACCACTAGGACGGGATCAATGTGCCAACTGCAAGGAATATAGACACTGGAAAAATGAATGCCCCAACCACCAAAAAGGGAAACCAAAAACCTATTCTCTACCCAGCTGCTACCAACCAGAACCACCTGAGGCTGATAGGACTGGCAGAAATGAACTCTGATTTGGAAAGACTAGGCTCTATCCAACTAGGCTCCCAAGAGCCCATGGTCAAAATGAAGGGGGTGGGGCAAACAATAGACTTCATGGTTGATGGAGGGGCCAAACACTCTGTGGTGACACTTCTGTCAGGTTACAAAGTCACCATTATTTAAAAAAAAAAAAATTTTTTTTAAAAGAAGTTACCATTGTAGGAGCCACAGGGGTGCAAACCCAAAGGCCATTTTACAGTCCCCGACAGTGCCAGCTGGGGGTCACCAAGTAGTTCATGAATTCCTGTATCTACCTGACTGCCTGGTCTCACTGTTAGGTAGAGGCCTCCTAGCCAAATTGGACATAGAAATAGCCTTCTCCTCAGATGGGCAGACGCAATTGCGCCTAAACAGAAAGGCCCAATGCATGATTTTGTCCCTGACAATTCCACAGGAAGAGGAATGGAGACTATATACTTCCCTCCTGGTCAGCCAACCGTGGCTTCCGAGCTAGAAGCTGAATTCCCTTCATTTTGGGCAGAAGGAAACCCCTCTAGTCTGGCAAAAAAACACTCCCTGGTATTAACTGGTACTAACACTCCCTGATCTAAAGCCTGGGTTGCAACCTGTCAAAAAAATGCCAATATATGGTCCCACGGGAAGCATGCCTGAGGATTCAAACACACTTGGACAGGCTACTCAAATGGGGACTTCTGAAACAATGCCAGTCCCCATGGGATATTCCCCTGCTGCCCATGAAAAAGCCTGGGACAAATGATTACCACCCTGTGCAGGACCTAAGAGACGTTAATGAAGCAGTCATCACACTGCATTCAGTATTGCCTACTCATACCCTCAGAAGCAGGATGGTTCACATGCTTAGATTTAAAAGATGCCTTCTTCTGTGTCCAGCTAGTGCCTAATAGCCAACCCCTATTTGCTTTTGAATGGGAAAACCCTAGCACAGGGGCACAGGAACAGTTCACTTGGACTAGACTGCTGCAAGGATTCAAAAATTCATAAGCCTTATTCAGTGGGGCACTGGCATCTGATTTAGCCAGGTTTCCCGGACGGGACCTAGGATGCGTCCTCCTCCAATATATGGATGATCTTCTGCTAGCCGGTCCCACGCGGACCCAGTGCTGGGAGGGAACCAGGGCCCTACTCAGGCTACTAGTAGAGGCGGGTTACTGGGTGTCAAAGAAAAAGGCACAGATTTGCCAACAGGAAGTTAAGTATTTGGGGTTCACAATTACCCAAGGCAAACGGATGCTGGTAGCCTAAAGGAAACAGGCAGTCTGTGCCATTCAGGTTCCCACTATCCACCAGAAGATTTAAGAGTTCCTGGGAGCAGCAGGATTCTGTCAGATATGAATCCCAAGCTTCTCGGAGTTGGCCAGACCTCTATATGAGGCACTGAAGGGGTAAGAGAGAGCACCCCTTTTCTGGGGCCCTAATCAAGAAAAGGCGTTCGAAACTATAAAAGCAAAACTCATGGAGGCACCGGCCTTGGGACTCCCAGATGTATCCTGACATTTCAGCCTGTTCGTACATGAGAAGAATGGGGTGATCCTAGGGATTCTCACCCAGGAATATGGACCTTGGCAAAGACCAGTGGCAAACTTTTCAAAGCAGATTGACTCAATTATGGCAGGGTGGCCATGCTGTCTGAGGTCACTAGCAGCAACCACACTTTTAATCAAGGAAGCAGACAAACTCACATTGAGGCAAAACCTAAATGATAAGGATCCTCATCCATCTTGATGGATGCCAGAGGGCAACACTGGTTAACACATGCTTGGATGATACAGTATCAGGGACTGCTATGTGAGAACCCAAGAATAAGATTGGAAGCTGTAAAAACTCTAAATCCTGCCACTTTCTTGCCCACAGTGGCAGGGCTCTCAGAAGTCTAGTCTAGCTGACCTGACCTATCAGACAGGCCCTTACAAAATCATGACCTCATCCTGTATACCAATGGCAGTAGCTTCATGGACAAAGGCAAAAGATACGCTGGCTGGGCAATAGTCTCTAATTTTGAGGTCATAGAAGCAAAAGCCCTTCCACAAGGATGGTCAGCCCAAAGAGCAGACCTGTGGGCCCTAGTAAGAGCACTAGAACTCAGCAAAGACCAGCAGGCCAACATATACACTGACTCGCGCTATGCCTTCGCCACTCT
The DNA here is from genome assembly GCF_008692635.1 of Crocuta crocuta. Lineage (NCBI taxonomy): Eukaryota > Metazoa > Chordata > Mammalia > Carnivora > Hyaenidae > Crocuta > Crocuta crocuta. Next base: position 422,541 of record NW_027528862.1, on the reverse strand, counting down.
ACCTATACATGGCGCTCCATACAAGGAGAGAGGACTTTTGACTGCAGGAGGAAGAGGAATCAAAAATCAGGAAGAAATCCTAAAAACATTATGGGCAGTCTGGGATCCAAGGGAGGTAGCAGTCATCCACTTCAGGGGACACCAAAGAGGAAAAGGACTCGGTGTCAGAAGGTAACCAATGGGCAGATGCCGCAGCTAAACAAGCAGCAAGAAAACAAAACAACACCCTCAAAAATCATGATGGCCCCGGAACTGCCAAGGCACGCAATCCAAGAAACAAAATGGGCACAGCAGGAAAAGGGAGGGAGACAAAAAAAGGATGCTGGGTACTTCCAGACCAAAGAGTCTATACATCAGAGCAGCTAGCCCACCAGGTGGTTCTCCAACAGCATAAGCTCACCCACCTGGGAAAAACCACCCTTGAAATCTTAATGAGCTGTTACTATGTAATTGCTCTACTCCCATCCCTCTGTGCCTCCGTCTCTCAATGCTGCCTCCTCTGTGCTCAAAATAATGCCAAACAAGGCCCCACTGGGCCTATGGGAATCAAATGCTGTGGTCAGGCACCCTTCGAAGATTTAAAGGTAGACTTTATCGAAATAAGGCTCAGTAAAGGATACAAATATCTTTTGGTATTCATCTGCACATTTTCTGGCTGGGTTGAAGCCTTTCCCACACACACCAAAAAGGCAAGAGAAGTAACCAAGGCCTTACTAAGGGATAGCATTCCCAGACATGGAATGCAGTTAGCCTTAGGCTCAAGCAATGGCCCAGCTTTTGTGGCCAAGGTGATCCAACAAGTAGCCAAAGCCCTAGGTATCCAATGGAACTAACACGGAGCCTACTGGCCCCAGAGTTCAGGGAAAGTGGAAAGTATGAACGGGACCCTTAAATCAGCTATGGCAACAATGTCAGGAAACTAACTTGCCCTGGCCAGATATACTACCCCTAGCTCTTCTCTGAATACGTTGTACACCCTGGGCAAAAATAAGATTCTCCCCATTCGAGATCCGAGGACCTGCTTCACTAGTCAAATTCAAGGGGGACCCAACAGAACTATGGAATTTAGAAATATAAAAACAACTACAAGGACGAGGGAAAACTATTTGAGACACATAGATGGGTGACAGACAGGATACCGATTTCCCCAGGAATAACTGTACACTCCCACAAACCTGGGGAGCAGATTTGTATAAAAGATTGGAAAAAGAAACCGCTTAAACCTACCTGGAAGGGACCTTATTTAGTTGTGCTAACCACGCCCACAGCTCTCAAGATTGCAAGACCAAAAGCCTGGATCCACCATTTTTAAGTAAAGGCAGCCCACCTGTCACCTGACAACCACTGGGAACAGAAAGTAACTGCTAACCAGAATAATCCTCTACAGATCACCCTTAAGAAGATAGCAGATGATAAGCAGACTGCAGCCAACACCTGAGAACTCTCTGTAACCAGAAGCTTGAGGAAAATCACCAAGCAATTTAAATGAACTATAACAAATTGTTCTCTCATTTCATTGTCATCACCAACCTATTTTTCTTTTCATACTTGTTGCTATACTCTTTGCTGTAGGGCTAGACCTGCTAACTGCTGAAAGGGGAGGGCTAGGTCTCTTTCTAAATGAAGAATGCTGCTTCTGTGTCATCCAATCAGGGATAGTCTGAGATATGGTCCAGCCGTTAAGGGAGCAAATCAACCAAGGAAGACAGGAACTAGCAGATTCATTGAACTCTTGGAGCACATATTGATGCTCCAGTTGGACCATTCTAGCTGTTGCTACTCTCCTTTGAATGATGAAGAATCCTAGCTGCCTCACCCCTCCCTTTGACGTCCCTGTCCAGCAGGAAGAAGCCAGAACGGTCTTCGTCCCTCCTCCCATTCCCTGGCCCCCACAAACTGATTTTCTCTAAGTCGGCTACAGCAGCTTGAGATTCAAGAGGGGGTAGAAGAAGAAAAACTAGTAACAACAGATAAAAGGGTCCAGCCAGATGTCCGAGGCTGGATACTCCCCTTGCATACTTTTGGCTTCTGTACTCTTATTTGCCTCCTGTGTCCACCAACTGCCTGGTTAGCACCACAGATAAGGGCCCCCTCCCCTTTTCTTTGGTTTCTCAACCCTCTACCATCCCAGCCATAAAAGGAGGCCGATGCCAAGGCTCGGAGCTCAGCCTTTGGAGGTGACTCCACTGGGCCGGCAGTAGTGCACAATAGTCTTTTCTGATTCCCTGAGTGTGTGTGGCTTGTCTCTTCCTGGGCGCCGAGTATTTGCTGTAACAGCCACAGCTCCAACAGCAATTAGGGATAGGAGTAAGGCCTAGTGCTGAGAAGCCTAGGAATTAGCTGTACCAGAAATGAGAATGGAATGCTGTCTTAATTCCCCTCCATAGCACTCCTGGGAGATAGGTTAGGAGAAACTATACTGTTCACTGACAACTAGTTTCCTTGCCGATCCTGAATATGTCTTAGTCTTTCTCACCTTTAGGATTTAAACATGCACCCTAGTTTCCTTCTCTTTGCCCCTTTCCTCCTCCCATTCTTCTACCCTGGTTAATTCCCACTTACTCTCATGTATTTAAATTGAATTACTTTCGGGACGCCTGGGTGCCTCAGTTGATTGAGCTTCTGACTTTGGCTCCGGTCATGATCTCACGGTTCATGAATTCATGAGTTCCAGCCCCAAGTCAGGCTCTGTGCTCACAGCTCAGAGCCTGGAGCCTGCTTCAGATTCTGTGTCTCCCTCTTTCTCTGCCCCTCCCCTGCTCATGCTCAGTCTCTCAAAAAATGAAATAAAATGTTAAAAAATATTGTAAGTGATTACTTTCTTTGGAAGCTATTACTTTCTCTAGAAGCTATTTATAACTCCCCGCGCCTACCTTTCTCTACTCCGCCCCACCTTCTTAGGCTGTGCAGGTGTCGCTCCTTTGTGCTCCTATAGCAGCTTTTATCACTTTGTCCTCTAATTGTCTGCCTCACCCACTAGGCCAATTGAGAACTGTTTGAGGGCAAGGGTTGTCTTTGTATACTCAGTGACAGGTCCTCAGGCAAGGCTTCTTCAGTGTTTCTCTGGATTTGGCTAGGAGAAGGAACTGGTTTCTACCTCTAGTGAAGATCAGCTATTGGCTGAGGGTCCAGCCAAAGAATGGACTGATTCTCTAGAACCAAATTGCTATTGTCTCCTTGAATGTGCATTGCTTGCTGCTGGATCCTGTCTGAGCTGAATCCAAGCTTGGTCTCCTATTGAGTTCTGTGATTTGGCTTATCTCAATAAAGGAGGTTTTTTTTTTCTTTTTTTACTGTTTTGTTTATTTCTGAGAGAGAGCGAGAGCGAGAGAGAACACGAGCGTGAGCAGGGGAGGGTCAGAGAGAGAGGGAGACACAGAATCTGAAACAGGCTCCGGGCTCTGAGCTGTCAGCACAGAGCCCAACGCGGAGCTTGAACCCACAGACCGTGAGATCATGACCTGAACCGAAGTCGGACACTTAATCGACTGAGCCACCCAGGAGCCCCAGGAGTTATTTTTTTATTCCTCATTTGTTTTTCTCCTGGTGAGTGGGACTCTGAACGTCTTTTCCTAACTTGTCTATTACTTGAGACAATTCTGTGGCGTGTCTCCTTACTAAACTGGAAATTATGGGAAGTACCATATTTGGGTTTAGAGAAAAATTGTGTTTGGTTTAAGTCTGTGTGCTTTGTGTCCTTGGCAAGTCATTTTAACCTCCTTCTCTGAGCCTGTTTCTCATCTGTAAAATGGGGGTGGCACCTGACCTATCTTACAGTGTGGTTATGAGGTTAAAATAAGATTGTGTGTGAAAGTGCTTTGAAAAACTGTAAAATCAACCACAAATGGGATTTCGTATTAGTTCTGTATTCCCTTATGACATCTAGCACCGTGCCTTGCCCAGAGTAGTTGCTCAATACATTTTTGTTGAATGACCAAATGAACTGGCAAGAAAAATAATGCTATTGGTGGGAATAAAGGACATTTAATGGAATCAGGAAAAACAGATCACTTGGCAATAGAAGCATCCATATGGTGAATAATTCAGAGTTGGGCATTTATGGATAGTCCCAAATCTACACTCCCAATGTCTGGTCTTCATTTTGTTTATAAAAAATACTTAAATTTCTTTGAATAAGCTTTTGGCAGCTGAGATAAACTGGACTAGATCTTAAATATGCAGTCATCACAAAGCAGGATTGGCCCCAGGCCATACTGTGAGGTCAGCAAAATGTACTCTCAGAAATCTTTCCTCCCTTGCTGGTAACTTAACCCCCCCCCCATCCCCCATTGCAATGCCTAGTCCTAGTTCTGTTTACCTCCAGGCACTTAGGACTTTTGTATCATCCTTTGTTCCCAAGAAGGATTCACCTTAAAGGGTCAGGCACTGAGTCTCCCTGGCTAATTTGCATTTGAAAAAAAGGATTCCTAGAGAAGGAGACTATTTTTATCAAAAGGAATGAATAAATAATTGTGAAATTTCAGGCATTAAAGAGTACAAAGGCATGTCAGCCTCATTCAGATCACGATGGTACTTAGTTCACCTACAGCTGTGGTCTCAATCTTGGAGGTATGTAGATTCACCCTGAGAGCTTCTTAGAAATAATGATAATTGAGGCCCTACTCAGAGATTCTAAATCTGTTGGACTTGTTTCAAACCTGGGCAAAGGTGTGGTTTTTTTTTTTTTAAGTCCCCAGGCAATTCTGTTGTTTACTTGGAGTTGGGAACCACTGATTTAAACCTAAATTGGCTTTGCTCTCGAGAAAAAGAAAAGCCAAATGCCATTGGAATATCAAACCTTGAGGCTGGGTGGGAGTGAAAGGACTGTGATAGTCATTGATGAAGGGAAGGTTAAAAATAGGCCCGGCAGCTCCACAATAAGCAAGTGCTTAGCAGCACCAAAGAAAGAAGTCATCTGTGGTTGATCCAGCCCCCTACCCCAGACCCCCAGGGATAATGGCCTGTCTCTAACTGTTAGTCCTGAAATCTGCTTTCCAGATGGTTCACGGTGTAACTATAGGTAGAATCTCTGTGCTAAGGTGCTAAGTCCTTAAATGTTTGAGGTACCCAAATCAGTAAGTCTTAAGTTGATGAGATAATTTTCCGTAGAAGATAAATGATTTTGTTAAAAATATGAAATCTGTGTTATATTTATTTACATTGCACTGAGCACCACAGGTTTAGCATTTTTTATCAAGTTTCTTGCTTCATAAAGCCAACTCTAGGAGGGGTGCCTGAGTGGCTTAGTTGGTTGCGGCTGACTTCCCCTCAGGTCCTGATCCCATGGTTCCTGGGTTCCAGCCACACGTTAAGCTCTCTGCTGACAGNAAAATGGGCAAAAGGTGAGTTCACATTGTGTAATTGGATCATCTTTGCTTCAGCTTTGACCTCTTCAGTCATTCCCTAGCAGCCCCTTGCTGTTGAGAGCATCACAGAGCCCTTATTATGATATCATGTTGACCACCTCACCAATACCTGGTTTAACTTTTCTGTACTTACCTGCTTCAAAGATGGTCCTTCAGAAAGGCAGATAGGCAACATGGACTACCTTTTACCCACCAGTTGTTTTTTGTAGACACATTCTTAAACAATGCTTCCTGCAGAAACATCTTTAGTATTCTTCTGAGCAAGCACTATTTCCTATTTAAGGAAGATTCCACCCCGTGGACAACAAGGCTTCCAGGAGTGTCTGTCACTGACAAACTCCTCCTCTGAGATGTCTGGAGAAGACCCCGAACGAAGTAACTTTGGAAATCCCCATAATCAAAAAAGGGAATCAGGTTATACTCTTTTTTAAAGTTTTTAAAAATGTTACTTATTTTGAGAGACAGAGACAGCATGGGCAGGAGAGGAACAGAGAGAGAGAGAGAGAGAGAGAATCCCAAGAGTGCA
>NW_027528862.1:414523-416597 GCF_008692635.1 Crocuta crocuta | reverse complement strand
TGAATCCCAAGAGTGTAGAGCCCGATGTGGGGCTAGAGCTCATGAACCATGAGAGAGCATGACTGGAGCTGAAACCAAGAGTCAGATTATTAACTGACGACTGAGCCCCCCCAGGCACCCCTCTCTTTTAGAGACACGCCTTCCAAAATAGAGGAATGGACTTTAGAAAAACTCATCCTCTGTCTTTGTATATCTTCCTTTATGCATATATTTACCTTTATACGTAGCTACAGATTTATTTATTTGCTTGATTAAAAGAATACCAGTAATAACTATACTTCATCTGGCAGCACTGTAAAGTTTAATTAATGTTTCTAAGGTATGAGTTGAACTCACAAGATGAAAGATTCTATATATGGAATATGTGTTAAGTGCCCAATCTGGTTTAGTCTGATAATGCCCATAATTGTATGGTGTCCTACATTGCAGTCTTGATTATTGTGGTTTCAGTGAGTTCAACCTTGAGAAATGTATTTTAATGTTGAGAATGTGTTTAACAATGGTTGGCAAATGTTTGGGTGTACTTGATTCTTGATGTAAAAGATGTTTTTACAAAGAAACATGGAAGGTTTTTCTTTTTAAATTGGTCCAAGGGTCCAAGAAGACACAAAATTCTGGCCCTCACACATCATATAGTAATATCTAACTTGGTTTGTGCCACAAAATCTAAATGTTAAATGAAAAAGATTATTAAAAATATATTTCCAGGGGCGCCTGGGTGGCTCAGTAGGTGAAGCGTCCAACTTCGTCTCAGGTCATGATCTTACGGTTCATGGGTTTGAGCCCCGCGTCGGGCTCTGTGCTGACAGCTCAGAGCCTGGAGCCTGCTTCAGATTCTGTCTCCCTCTCTCTGACCCTGGCTTGCTCCTTCCTTTCCTTGCTGTCTACCCTAGCCTACAGAGTAGACCAGATTTTTGGCTTTGTGCGCCAGAGGAGGGAAGGAAACATTCTTATTCTACCCTTCAAGGTCTTCCAGCTGGATTAAGAATTAAATTTACATGAGACAGATTAATAGGAAATAAAACCAAAGTTTTATTATGTGGGCACAGAGATACCAAGAAATGACCAAGGCAGGCAGTTCTTATACATTTTAGACAATGAGACAATAAGTTTGTGAGGAATTGAGAGAATAAAGAAAACAGTGTTTGAGAGCTTTAATTAAATTAGTAGGGAATTCTAAGCAGAATGTAGGTTGAGGCAGATTAGAAAAATGGTTTCTGCGGCTTTCTTGGCTTTTCTGGTGATATCTTTTTATTTCTTAGTACAGGGAGCATATTTGCCTTATGTGAGATTTGTTTCTTGCTTTCACGGGGACAGAACACAGTCTGCATGTCCTTGTGCCAGTGGTTTCCCATGTAGCTTCAATTCAAAATAATCAATATGTCATTGTGTTACATTTTGGGTGGCCTGCTTTTAGCCTCTACCCAGGCACCCTTGAGCCTCATTTTCCTTACTTCCAACCAGACATCTTACTTGCTAGCTTNAGTAGGCCAGGCCCTTTCAAAACTCCCTGCTTTGCCCGTTTCCACTGCCCAGAATGCCTTTCACCTTGCCCCTCTCTCCTCTTTTGGGCAGTTCCCACTCTGACACCCAGGATAAATAATTCCTCTATGAAACTGATTATTCCAAAATTCATTTCTTGATTCACATGTTTCTGGAGCACTTTGTACATTTGTTATACAACTGTTAGGGAAATTAGTTTTGAAACCGTCTTCCCCTACTTGCTTCCCGATGGCAGGGACCTGATACCGTGTGTGGCATAAAGTCTTTGAGTACATGCTCGTTGCATGTTTCTGCAATTAGAATGATCAACAGGTTGGCAGATCTAGTTTTACTTGACATTGTGCCGCACCCCCCAGTGCCCTCAGGTTAAACAAAAACTCCCAGCAGGAAATTTACAAGGTTTAATATTGCTAATTTAACCAAATTTAGAGGTTTGTTATGAGTAATCCATTTTGAAATTTGGGCTCGGGGAATATATTGGTAGAAAACATTGATTTTTGCCAGTATCATTCTCCTAAAATGTGTTCTTCGAAACAGTGTCTGAATTGAAATTGGTAAAAGTGGCTTTTTT
>NW_027528862.1:414085-414465 GCF_008692635.1 Crocuta crocuta | reverse complement strand
GAGGGTTAGTTACCTTCCTGTTTCTTGGACCTTAGAATGCACCCTAACTCTGGCCAGCCATCTTAGAAAATGCTCTTGGTAGGAAGGTAAAAAGATTTTACAGCTACATTATTGAAAAAGGTATCAAAACTCAGGCCCTATTCAGTACTGGGTCAGCAGTGTCCTTGTCATAAGAGAAACAATTTATAGCTCAATCGAAGCAAAAACTCCTTTTACTTTGTATCTAAGATCTTTTTCCTTTCCTAGTTTAACGTCAGGACATTCCTCTTTAGCAGCAGGCATAATGCCATGATATTTTCCTCCATTTCGGGTTACTTTCCATGCCCTGCAACCCCTCCTTATTCCTTTATCTCTTTCAAAGTTTCCATTCTCCGTTCCCT
>NW_027528862.1:406927-414045 GCF_008692635.1 Crocuta crocuta | reverse complement strand
AAACCCTCCCATTCCCCCGGGGGAGCCCCCCCCTTCACTTTCCTTCTCGTCCTCTGTGTTTCTCCTCTCTTTCTTCCCTTCCCCCTCTAGCATTGCCACCTTCTCTCCTACACGCACGCAGGCATATAAACGTAGGTTTTTGATGCTCCTCTGCCTGTTGACCCCGCTATTTTCATGTTTCCAACAGGTTTTTCTTCCCCCAATCCCTCAGCTGCTGCTGCTGCTCAGGAGGTCAGATCTGCCACTGATGGTAATACCAGCACCACTCCGCCCACCTCTGCCAAGAAGAGAAAGTTAAACAGCAGCAGCAGTAGCAGCAGTAATAGTAGTAACGAGAGAGAAGACTTTGATTCCACCTCTTCCTCTTCCACTCCTCCTTTACAACCCAGGGATTCGGCATCCCCTTCAACCTCGTCCTTCTGCTTGGGGGTTTCAGTGGCTACTTCCAGCCACGTACCGATACAGAAGAAGCTGCGTTTTGAAGACACCCTGGAGTTTGTAGGGTTTGATGCGAAGATGGCTGAGGAATCCTCCTCCTCTTCCTCCTCATCTTCACCAACTGCTGCAACATCTCAGCAGCAGCAACTTAAAAATAAGAGTATATTAATTTCTTCTGTGGCTTCGGTGCATCACGCAAACGGCCTAGCCAAATCTTCTACCACCACTTCTAGCTTTGCTAACAGCAAGCCTGGCTCTGCTAAGAAGTTAGTGATCAAGAACTTTAAAGGTAACCAAGGCCAAAATCCATAATCACCTACGAAGGATTTGACACTTGAGCGGTCACGTGCTCTGTTTATGTTAATATATTAAACAGTATAGAGGTGGCCTAATGTTTTATGCATAATCAATGAGGTGGAGGGAGGTCCTTTTTTGGGTGGAGGGTTCATTTTCCGGGGGTGGTTAAGTATCCTTGTGCTGAAGCAGACACCCAGTGTTTCTGTGCAGTATTTTGAGATCTGGCTCAGCTTCTTGTATCTACTCTGTTACCCATTATAATATTGACAATCGGTATGATTGATCCGGATTTTACAGGTGAGAAATTTGTATTCTAAAGAGATTTATTTCAGGTGCATAGTGAGCTTTGGTACTGCTGGGATTTTTATTTTTATTCATCAGTAGGCCACATTCTCTAGTCCCTAGAAATGCAGGTAGCAATGGTGATCTTCTCATGCTAAATCAATGAAGATTTATAGTTAGATTTGTAATGTTGAATATTACATTCTTGAAACCCCTTGTGGAAGCAGTATTTGGAGGAAAATACTTATGATCTCTGCATCTCTTTCCAAAGGTAGTGTTTGGAAGTCAAAAATACTGTGTATACACAGAAGTAGTAACTCTGTACCACTAGTTTAAAGATGGGAACAATTACTACATCTCTTTCTTTTTTCTTCTTCATTAAAATGGATTTTAAAGTACTGACCTGCAGGTCAAATTTAGGAAAATTTGTTCATTTTACATTTGAGATACATGATAGAATTATGAATGCATTAATATATATAAAAATCAACAGATTTTGAATTGAAATACTTTTTTCTGTTAACTGTTTCTCGTTTTCTGTCTTAGTTTTTCAATACTCTTAACTGGCAGGTAATAGATGCTAAGGGGTTTATTAAATGGAGAAGTAAATGAATGAACTTAAGTTATATTTATCAGATAAGTGCCTTGTGGCTAAATATTAGTATTCAGAAAATAAGCTTCTTGATGCTTGTGCTTTCAACATTAGTGTGAAAATCAGTTATATGCTCTATTTTGTCTAAAGTAGAGGGTTATAGTGTTTATTTTTAACCTCTTTTTTTCCCTATCACTCCTCTCCCATCCCCAGGTTCTCAAGAGTGTTGTAATCTTTCTGATTTAATGGTAGACCTTTCTGAAGTAAATGTTGAATCATAATTGACTTATGTGTTCAGTGTTTCACTCCAAGTGTATGGATTTAATAGCCAAGGATTTTTAAGGAGATGAACTTTATCCTTAATTTCATTTGCATACTGGTTTCAGAGATTTTGTTTGGTTTCTTTTTATCTCCCTCTTCAACTAAAAACACATTAAGTTATTTGAGTGTTTTAATTAAAAAAATATTCCTTATTGGTTAGTCAAGTTTAAATTAAGGACTGAATTAAGATACTCCTCTCCATCCTGAAAATGCTACATAAGTTCTGGGATCATTTGGATGTTTTAATTTTTTTAAATTTTTCTCATAGATGGAGTTTAAATTAAAACCTGAGTTAAGATGTTTCTTTCCAATTGTAGGAGCTGCATATATTTGTGTGAGTCAAACAGACTTGGGTTAGAATTCCAGTTTTGCCATTGATTAGCTATTGATGACCTTGGGCAAGCCTTACTAAATGAGCCTTCTGGCCTCAGTTTCCTCAGTTGCAAAATAGGGATGATAATACCTTCCTTAGAGCGTTGTTAGGAAGGTTAAGAGGTTTATAAAATACGTGTACATAGTAGATGCTCAGGATTTTAAATCCCAGGTACAAAATGCATGTCGACTGACTTAGGTTTTACATATGATCAAATAAGATCAGGATTGTTATTATTTATCTGTGATTCTTAAATTTTTATTTTTTGAAGCAATACAGTCACCAAAAAAAAAAACCCTCACCTTTAATTCTAATAGGTGAGTCAAAATGACAAACAATATTCTGGCATTTCAAATTTTATTCTTTATGTTAAGCTTAAATACAGCAGTTATTTTTTAATTGTTTTATGTTTATTTTTGAGAGAGAGAGCGTGACTAGAGGAAGGGCAGAGACAGAGGGAGACACAGAATCTGAAGCAGGATCCAGGCTCTGAGTTGTCAGCACAGAGCTTGACATGGGGCTCGAACTCACGAACTGCAAGATGTGACCGGAGTTGAAGTTGGATGTTTAACCTTCTGAGCCACTCAGGCGCCTCCAGTAGTTACCTTAATGTTTAGATGTAATAATTATAAGGATTACAATTTACTCTTAAAAAGCAGTAATATTATTATTGCACTTTTAATGGATCCTTCCATTACTATATCCTACATATTCTGACATCAACTTTGTATGTATTATCTAGATAAGCCTAAATTACCGGAGAACTACACAGATGAAACATGGCAGAAACTGAAGGAAGCGGTGGAAGCTATCCAGAATAGTACTTCGATTAAGTACAATTTAGAAGAACTCTATCAGGTATGTGTTAATGTGGATAGCCTGATTTGGCTGGCATATATTGAGGTGGGATGTATATTTATTTTACTTTGAAATGAGGCTTTCTGTAGACTCTTGCTTCCCTTCGATTTATAATTTCTTCATTGATTTATGCACTCTTATAATACCACATACTCTGACATTTTGACATAAAACTACAAGTACAGTCATATTGGTGTATGTCAGGTTTATTTTTTATTTTTTTCTTTTATTTTTTTCTAATGTTTTATTTATTTCTGAGAGAGAGAGAGAGCGTGAACAGGGGAGGGTCAGAGACAGAGGGAGACACAGAATCTGAAACAGGATCCAGGCCCTGAGCTAGCTGTCAGCACAGAGCCCGATGCGGGGCTCGAACCCATGAACCTTGAGATCATGACATGAGTCGAAGTTGGATGCTTAACCAACTGAGCCACCCAGGCGCCCCTATCAAGTTTATTTTGGACCCTTCTGATTAGGATTTACAGTGAGGAGTACCTTGGTATAATTAAGGTTTTACCTATAGTGGAATCCTATAGCCTGGATCCCAAAAATATATGGTAACATATCATTCTATTGTGGTACTTCTTGCTAAGTGGCGTTACTTGTCTATAGGAAGGGCCTTAAGAAATGCAGATACTCTATTTTATCCTCCCTCCTTTGTATTAGTAGACTTTTGCCATTTCTTTTTTTTGTTCTCTACATTTGTCTTATCTTCTGGACTGCAAGACCATCCTTAGCCAAAAAAATGAGCAGCCAATTGTAGTCCAGTGACTTCCTCTGAGGTTCAGCTTTGTTTCTCTTGCTTAACAGATGGGTCTATACTTGAAGTTTAAATATACTATTAAGGGCAATTACGGATTTTGACTTCTTACTACTAAGGTATTATATTCCCTACTGTATTTTAGACACAACCACTTCAAGAAGTTACTTTCCATTATGGAGTCAGCAGTTGCATATAAAAAAATTTCAGAATCCAATAGCTTGAGTTTTTTATTTTTAAAATTTTTAAGTTTATTTTAAAAGAGAGAGTACACGTGAACACAGGGGAGAGGCGAGAGAGAGGGAGAAAGAGAATCCCACGCAGTTTCTGTGCTGTCAGCACTTAGCCCAACTTGGGGCTCAAACTCCCCAACCATGAGATTATGACCTGAGCCGAAACCAAGTCAGGATGCGTATCCAAATGAGCCTCCCAGGCACCCCTAGAGGTTTTTATATTGATAAATACCTTGTAAGAAATTAAGTTGGTTCAATTTATCAGAATTTGTAGTTTTCATCTATTGATTTTAGTTGCAGAGGCTGTGTAGTAATGGACAAACCCTAGGTTAGGAGTCAGGAGACAGATTTGGAATCTGGTTTTGGCTGCAATCACCTTTGTGATCTTGAGCAAGAAATTAGACCTCTCTTAACTTCAGTTTGCTCCTCTGCAAAATAGGGGAAAGAAGAACTGTCCTACCTACTTCATGGAACTACTTGTAAGAATCCAGTAAGATGTAGAAAACACCTTGAAGCACTGTGATCTAGAAATATGATGTTATCACCAGTACAACTCTTTCATAAGTCACAGTGTATCTTTTTCACTTGTAATAAGTCAGTTAAGATCACCAGTTTCTGTTGCTGTGAAAATCAAATGAGTCAGTGCATGCAAAACAGAACAACATCCAAAACCTAATAACGTTGTACAGTATTATAATCATTATGAAGCTATGAAAGTGTCAGTGGTAGTAGTAAGGTATTACTTAAGAATGAGCCCACCTGACCTGGCTTTGTTGGTATACTACACATGTGGCTCCTGAGTTGTACAGTACTAAAAGTAGAATTAGGGAATTAGAGTTGGAAAGGCCTTAAGAGATCAGATCACGTAGTCCAATAGCTTCTCTTCATATAGTGCAGTTGATAGTCTACAAAGCAGGTTCATCTTTTATTATTTCATTAAAGCATTATAGAAACCTTTTGTGAAGTGGATAGGGGAGTGCTTATTATTCCCCTCTATTGATGAGGAAACTGAGTTTCAGGGAAGTTCAGTAATGTGTCCAGACTCAAACTGAGATGCCCAAGTTTCCAGTCCAGTGCCTTTTTACTACTATGCTGCTGCTTCACTAATACACCACAGCACTTTGAATACTCCTATAGTGCAGTGTTTGAGGCAAATAAACAGTTTTACCTTAGGGAAAAAAACTCTTTGTCCTCAAAGAGAATTTTTTTTATCCGTGTGCGTATATGGTATTTATTTGGATATGCTGGTGTACAGCATCTTTAGTTTCAATCATGTTACATATTTTGTATTTATGGTAGGTTGATTGTGATTGCTAACAAAGTCTATTTACTTTGAATATTTTTTTAGAGCTTTTGGGTTCAGAAATATTTTTCTTGGGGTGCCTGGGTGGCTCAGTCGGTTAAGCGTCCAACTTTGGCTCAGGTCATGATCTCATGGTTTGTGGGTTCAAGCCCTATATCAGGCTCTGCACTGAGCCTGCTTTGGATTCGGTCTTCTCTCTCTCTGCCCCTCCCCCGCTAGCGTGGGCACAGGCATATGCACATGCACGCTCTCTCTCAAAATTGAATAAACATTAAGATTTTTTCCTGATAAATTGATTCTGTTAAATGTCTTTGTTTCAGGACCTCATGGCTTATATTTTTTCTGTTTTTCCTTTCTTATATTTCAGAATTTTTACCTGCTATTGTTCAATTGCGTTTCTTTAGCCTAAAATCAGTAATACAATTTTTTAACTCTGCGTTTTCCACAATATTTTACTGTTTCTGCTGTAATAAATTCAAAAGCATTATTTCTAGCTCTTTTTGTTGTTTTAGACTTTAATTTTATAAATGCTCCTTTGGATCATTCTCAGAAAGTTTATTTTGAGACGTTCAAGTGCAGAAAAGGATAAAAAGATAAAAGTAGTAAAATTATTTCATACCATCTGGATTTCAGGTGCTTGTTTAATTTTGACGTTGAAATGTAAAAAGTAGTCTCCTAAAGAGGGGGCAGGGACAGAAAAGGGCCAAAAAAAAGTACTCTCCTCAAGTTGAAATTATAGAAGTATGTAGTATTACACCAAGCAAAAGTTCACCAAACCTCTCATTCCCCCATCCTATTCTCTGTCTCTGAAGTAAACGCTTATTTGGCGTATTTTTTCTCGGCATGCAAACTGTTTTAAAGCTTACACATGGAAGTCCCTAGTGTGGATTGCATGTACTGCTTCCCTAAGTTTTTAATTTCTAGAAAAGAACATGTGGTTCTGAGTGCANTCGACAGACAACCTTGAAATCCCGTTAGTTGTCAGGCAGTGGTTGGTTAATGTTATTTGGTTTGGGGGATTTTCTTTGTTTGCTTATTTTTGATTGTTTACAGATAGGAGTCTGGTTAAGTGCACTGACTTTTGAATTGATCAGTCTGCCTTAGATTAGAGATCTGCCATTCATGATAACTTTGGGCAAGTTACTTCTCTAAGCCTTGTTTTCCTCATTTGCAAAATGGAAGATTAACATTACCTATGTGTCAGGGTTGTTTAGTTGTAAACAAAATACTGCAAAAAACTGCTTATTACAGTGTCTGCTGTTTGTTGGTGTCAGTGATGACGGTGATAATAAATGTNCCCATTAGCCAAATTGAAAAAATAATAGAAAGGAACTCTGTAGGAACAGTGTCCTTTACTTCTCAAGAATATGTCTTGTTTTTTACATGTGGCATCTTTTTTTAAAAATATTTATTTTTGAGAGAGAGAGTGTGAGTGGGAGAGGCGCAAAGAGAATGGGAGACACAGAATCTGAAGCAGGCTCCAGGCCCTGAGCTGTCAGCACAGAGCCCGATGTAGGGCTCGAATCCATAGACCATGAGCACAAGACCTGTGCCAAAGTCAGACGCTTAACTGACTAAGCCACCCAGGTGCCCCTACATGTGGTATCTTTTAATATTTGGAATTTGGGGTATTTTAAATAATGGGATTATTTTCTTCATGTTGT
>NW_027528862.1:397108-406904 GCF_008692635.1 Crocuta crocuta | reverse complement strand
TTATATATAAGATACTATGTAGTGTTTTAAAATTGGCTACGTTTTTTGGAGCTGGCTGCTTATATATGAAAATGTAACATTTATTCTTAATATAAATGTCTAGCTATTTTAAAGGCAAGTCTAGTCCATACTTCAGTTCTGATGGAAATAATTGGGTGGGGGGGAATGCCTGGGTGGCTCAGTGGATTAAGCATACCACTTTTGATTTCAGCTGAGGTCATGATCTCAAGGTTCGTGGACTTGAGGCCCACATCTGGCTCGCTGCTGACAGCGAGGCACCTGCTTCAGATCCTTTGTCCCCATTTCTCTGTGCCCCTCTCCTCCTCATGCTCTCTCAAAAATAAACATTTTAAAAAGTGAAACTACAAATTCTTAGTTCTTGGTAATGTTAGTCTTATTTATATCCTTTTTTTACTAGCTGTAAAAAGATAAATAGGTTCATATCTGGTTTCCTTTCCGTAAGTTCTTAGTTTTTGATATATTTTCAGGATCTTATTTTAGCCATTTTTACTAAATGTAAAAAGATACTTTAGATTTTATTGCTGTATCATTTGTTGAAAACTTGGTGGTGTGTTTTCCTTTCTTCAAATACATGGTTTAGAAAATAAGACCCCTAGGACACCTGCATGGCTCAGTTGGTTAAGCGTCCGACTTTGGCTCAGGTCATGATCTCACAGTTCGTGGATTCGAGCCCCGTGTCGGGCTCTGTGCTGACAGCTCAGAGCCTGGAGCCTGCTTCGGATTCTGTGTCTCCCTCTCTCTCTGCCCCTCCCCTGCTCGTGCTCTGTCTCTCTCTGTCTCAAAAATAGATAAACAATAAATAAATAAATAAGACCCAATCCATTAGGCCAATGACCAGAATTCAACACCGTGTGGGAATTTAATATCTTTCTTGGTGCCTATCATTGTTAAATCAGAACAATTTCTAGATTTCCTCCCTTACCATGTTTATTTTTGCAGTGTTTATATTTTTTCTTATTTTAGTCCTCTTAATTTTTTTATTCTAGTCTTAACTGCTCACCATCATTTCTGTTCCTTCTCTTGCCCCATATGTAATCATNTCAAATTCCAGGAACTATAGTTTTACATTTTGTTTGCTACATGTTTACAGTTTTTTGGAATGTGTGGTTTTGTTTGTTTCAGACAAACACTTTTTTTTCAGACATGTTTTTGATGTGACATGTATGGATTTTGGAGGGGAGGGGCTGAGGTTCAGGGGAGTAAAGGTTAGATCCTTGCTAGAATGTTCTATTTTATATCTGACTACCTTGAAAAAGAATTTAAGGCAGCATATTTAACAGTAACAATTGGGAGCTTTAGTAAAAAGATAATTTTATGTAAGAGACTTATAAAACTATCTAGAATCTGTTTGATATAAATAGTTGAATCTGAAATGAGACCTAAAATAATACTAAATACATTTCTAATAGTTCATTTCAAAGATCTGGAATAAAATAGATCTTATCCCAAACTTTAAGTAGCGATTTAACAGTTTCCTATTCATGTTTCTATCCCAGCACGTAACAGGGTATATAGCACTTAGTAAATAGTTCTTGTTGAATCAGTTACTGCTTACTGTGTACAGAGCTGGACAGATGCCATGGACGTATAAAGATCACTTAGGCCTTGTTCCTAACGTGCTTATATTCAAGTAGGTTCACGAAATGAGTAGTTTGTGACCAGTATCTAAAAAAAATTTTTTTAATGTTTTANAGTTTTTGTGAAATTTTTGTTTAAATTACATAAATTTATGTACAATGGATTGTGACATAACAATGTATTTCTTAACTGTGGCTTGTCAAAAATTTTTGGAAGTCCCTGTTTTAGGCACATGTGACTCCTCCACTCAAACCTTGCTTTAAAAAGTAAGGAAAGCAGAGACTGTTTAGATGATAGTGTGTGTAGAAGATCATAAACAGACATGGGGCTAGAATGGTAAGATTGAGACTTGAATGCCATGCTGAAAAGTGTTGTGTTGGGGAAGATAGGGTTTATTGGGTGAGGCGAAAATTTACATTTTTTTGAGTACTTAATATATTCATCTAGTTCAAAGCCCAAAAAGTATTACAGAGCATATAGGGAAAAGTTTCACTTCCACCCTATCCTCTACCGCCCCCCAACCCAGTTTTNAACACATAAGGGGAGGAGAGAGGCAGATGGAGAGAGGGGGAAAATCTTAAGCAGGCTCCCTGCTTAGTGAAAAGCCCAGTGCAGGTCTTTATCCCATGACCCTGGGATCACAACCTGAGCTGAAATCAAGAGTTGGACCCTCAACAACTGACTGAGCCACCTAGGGTGCCCCAAAGATTTTTTAAACTAGGCTCCATGCCCTGAAATCAAGAGTTGCAGTCTCTTCCAACGGAGCCAGCCAGGCGCCCCTAAAGTTGTCTTTGTTTTTTTGTTTTTTTTTAAGAATTTATTTTTGGNCAAACTCACAACCCTGAGATCAGGAGTCACATGCTCCACTGACTGAACCATCTAGGAGCCCCAGCCCTTATTTTTTTTTTATATCTATTATGGAATTTTTCCATAGCAGTACTCGAGGAGCTTGATTGAAAGCTTGTCAGGGAAGGGAAATTACTAGATCTGGTCTATATATATTAAGAAGCAGTGAAAGCCAACTAAATTAGAGAAGCAGAGTGTTCTCTTCAATTTGACCTTCAGGACTCACCTTAAATGTTCCCTGTCCTGCTTTTTCTTTCCCTCTTAATATCTTAAGTCACTTTTCAACTAAACATGGGGGAGATGGTATGCATATAAAGCCCAGTTAAATTCTCTATTTCTCACTATTCCCACTAGCTCTTCATTTTCTTTTGGTCTTTGGGATTCCACCTTTTTACCTCTGCTCAGGAGGGCTATTCTGACTTGCCCCTATCCTAAGGAGACTTGGTTAGGGCCTTGCCTCTATGCTTATCCTTATCATAGCACCTAACGATGTTNCGAGCCATAAGTATGTTAGTTTTTTTTTTAATATTTACCATATTGCCTGGTTGAGAGTCCCCAGAACATTAATAGAATGTGTGGATACATAAGCACATGATCTCTTTTTCTCATTAGGGAAAATTAGGGGACAGGATATATTTGAAAAGGTAAAGTATTTACTTGGTGACAGATTAGTGTGTTATGATTGGTGATAGTGCCAGGTGAGGCAGTTAGGGAAAGCTCACCGAAAGAGATGGGACCTAGCTAAGTCGAAAGGGAATATGGTATCTTGTGTGAGAAACACAACAGGAGGGAGTCGGAGAAGTAGGACTTGGAGAAGTACTGGAAGTGGGGAATGTGCATAAGATGAAGTACAAAGAATCTAAGGGAAATAAATGCTGACAAAATGAATCATTCAAGAGGAATACAATGAGATTACTAAAGAAGGAAGGGGGAGAATCCATAGAGAAACAATGTGAACAGAAAGGCTTATGAAATAAGCATAAATACACCCCTTTAGGTATTTGTGGCCTACCCCAAGGCCCCAGGGGAGACTGAGGCTTCTTTTTCCACCTTAGCTACTAGATCTAATTGGCCTGCTGTTTTCCTGGTGAGGTGCGGTGACTTTTCTCCAATGATATAAGTGGTTTTCTTTAAGCTTTCTTTTCATTTGCTAATTCATTTATTGGACCTGCATACTGGGAGTGTGACTTCCAACATATTTATAAAATTCCACTCCAGCCAACGGAAGTTGGATCCTCCCTCAGAGTCAATTTTAATGGATTTTCTGCCTTTTGTTGTGGTGAGGAAGGAATCTTCGTGTTATATTTAAGTTATTACTAGTTGGAATTGTAGATTATATCAGAGTTCATCCCGAGAGTTTTACCATGCCTGTTGTTTTAAATTTGGAAGTCTTTGCTACACATAACAAAACTCCTTGAAATCTGAAGTTTGTCTTTTTGGGATCTGAGCGAAAAAGGAAGACCAATTCAACTATTAGAATGAAGTAAAAATACAGCCATTTTGGTTATAATTAATGTTTATTCAATTGTGCAAATTTTAAAACCTCTATCTTTAAATATTCTTAAACTGAAATATTGGAGAAAAATACTTGGTGTTTACATCGTACTCTTATAATACTGCTAGCAGTAATTTTTCCATTGTTCTGCTCAGGAAGACCAAAGAAAGTATAATTAAGTTTTAATTCAGTGGTGATCAGACTGCCAAACTCATCTAATAAACAACTGGTGAAATTGTTTTTAAAACTCAAAATGGGGGGCACCTTGGTGGCTCAGTTGTTTAAGTGTCCAACTTTGGCTCAGGTCATGATCTCATGGTTTGTGAGTTTGAGGCCCGCGTTGGGCTCTGTGCTAACAGCTCAGAGCCTGGAGCCTGCTTCAGATTCTGTGTCTCCCTCTCTCTATTCATCTCCCGCTTGCACTCTCTCGCTCTCTCAAAACTAAATTTAAAAAAATTTTTAAAAACTCAAAATGGAATTCTGCATATGAAAATGATGAACATTTTAAACAACAAGACAGCATTCATATGTAGTAGTTGTTACAAATTGAAGCTCTCTATAGGGGAGAACTTGGCTTGATTCCCTCTGTTCTTAACCTGAACAGTATATGATAAATACACTACTGGGGATTTTTTTTCAGGTATGTTGGTTATGAAAAAGTTTACTTGCATTCATATTTTGTTATTTTACTTTGTGTTTTATTTTTTTTTTAAATCTTCATTTAATTTTGATTTAAGGTGCCCCTTACTTTGTGTTTTAAATAGATGAATATGGGGTGCCTGGGTGGCTCAGTTGGTTAAACGTCTGACTTCAGCTCAGGTCATGATCTCATGGCTCTTGAGTTCGAGCCCCATGTCAGGCTCTGTGCTAACTAGTGCAGAGCATGGAGCCTGCTTCGGATTCTGTGTGTGTGTCTGTGTCTGTGTCTGCCCCTCCCTTGCTCATGCTCTGTTTCTTCTCTCAAAATAAACATTTAAAAAACATTTTTTCAGTGGCTGCAAAACCCTTTTAAAATAAAGTGATGTAAAAATATTAAAATAGTAAGATTTGGGGGTTGCCTGGGTGGCTCAATCAGTTAATCATCTGACTCTTGACTTCAGCTTAGGTTAGGTCATGATATGGTTCGTGAGTTCGAGCCTTGCATCGGGCTCCTGCTGGCTGTAGGAGCCTGCTTGGGATTCTCTGTCTTCCCTCCCACCCCTCCCCTACTCACACATGCTCTCTTTCTCAAAATGAAAAAAATAAAGAAACTTAAAAATAATAGGAATTTGATGTAAGTAATCAAGAAATCCCTACCCCATTTTTCTCCTTTAACAAGTATGTGTTTAATCTTGCAGGCTGTAGAAAATCTCTGTTCCTACAAGATTTCTGCAAACTTGTACAAACAACTGAGACAGATTTGTGAAGATCACATCAAAGCACAAATTCATCAGTTTAGAGAATATCCTTCTAAAAACCAAAAATACTATATTTTTCCCTTTTCTCTCTTTCCCTATCCCTCACTATTTAACCCCACTTGAAATGGAATGCCTGTGTTTTGTAGATTTGTTGTTGTTAATTTCATTTCTAGAGAAAGAAGAAACAAGTTTTTGACTTTTCAGCTTTAATTAGGTTCCAGATCTACATTGTAGTGTTTGTTTACCCTTTTTGTCCTAACAAATTTCCATTTTAAGGAAAAATAATCTTCTGAGGGAAATCATAACCCAATGCTGACTTATATACAAGATTTGTTCTAAAAGGTTTTTTTGGGGGGGGATCTGAAACGTTTTTATAGTTTAATAGCCATTTTGTTCTGTAATTAAGTGTTATTTAGTGTGTAATAATCCATATTTAAGACAAATGTGTTCTAACATTGCTTATTACTTGTACTAAGCACTTAAAAATATCCTTGACATATCTCATGGATTCATTGGATAGTGTTCTTTTTCTAAAGAAGATTGATAGATGCTGGCAAAACCACTGCAGGCAAATGGTAAGCTGGAGAAAGTATTCTGTTTCAGCTAGATATTGTAGTTAAATACATTTTTCTAAATACATGGACGTTAGTTTTAAAAGCTTTGCAGTGTTTGAGGATTGCTTCAGTATCTGCTCTTGTTCTGAATTGAAAACGGATTTTGTTTGCGTTTTCTGTTTTAAAACTAGTTATAGGGAAACCACAAGTTTAGAATGATTTACACCTTAGGATCATTTTTATTTTTGTCATGCTTAATCTAAAAGTATTTATCTCATTAAAAAAATGTAACATTTTTGTTAGTCTTGATGGATGTCCCACCCATCTACTTGATTATCTGTGAAGGTGTCTGATGGTCCTGCATTTTAATTTATTCATATCACAACTTTTTCTTTTTCCCTAATTGTATTTATTTTATACCTTTTAGTCTGCAAATTAAAAATCTTAAAACCTCCATACCCCAAATCCACATGTACAATTTAAGGCAGCTTCACTCTGAATGAGCACTGTTACTGAGGAAGATTTGCATGTGTGTCTCCTTGATTCCCTGTTTTTATTTTCAGTTACTTCTCAAGTTGCAGAGAAGTCATAGGACCATTCTAAGTGTCTCTTTTCTAGAAACTACAGCAAGGATTAAGACAATAGAATAGTTTAATAAAAACAGTTTGGGCATATTCTCAGGCAGATTTCTTTGTGTGTTTGATTCTAGTAGTCTAGTATGTATAAAAAGTATGTATAAAAAGTGAACCCTGCAATTTTATCAAGAGCAAATATTTCAGCATAACAAAATATAAAAATTGATTTCTTTTTCATTGGCAGATAATGATTAGGAGCATTTTTTTGTTTCTGGATAGAACTTACGTTCTTCAGAATTCAATGCTACCCTCGATTTGGTAAGAATGCCAGAAAAAATTATGAAAAGACTTGTTACAAATCATAGTTAAATCTTAATTACACTAATAGAGAGTAAGTGATTCTGTGAACATTCTCCTAAAAACTCACATTTGGCTTCTAGACTTGTATTTATAGCAGTTTTACCTTCTTAATTATGTTTTGCCTATGCTAATATTGGAGATAGCTTGCATTCCTGGAGCATATAATAATTTATGAAGTTTTTTGTTAGCCAAGAGGATTAAAGTTTGCTCTGGACTATCTATGAGTGCATTATTTTGTTGCGTATCAAGAGTTTGCTCATTATCTTTTAACGTTGTTATGGAAAATTCCACATATGAGAACAGAATACTATAACGAGCTCTTTCCCCCACCATGTGCCTAGTATCTACCTGCAGTAATTATCTGGAGAGTTTACTGATTTTTGAGTACTGAAGCCAGATGACAAATGACCAATTAAGCCTTCCGTACTAGTACAGTGAAAACCATTTTATATCTTTGAACTAATTTTGTCTCTTGATTCGACCAAGGAAGAAGTCCACCAAAGGAAATGATATAACCAAACTTAGTTTTGAAGAAAGACAGGAATTTAGCTTCAGNGAAAGTCCAGAATAAGAAAATGAATGGCATTCTTCTGTTTATTGAGAGGGAAAGGAATGGTGAAGCAATTGATAGAAGTTTACTCCGAAGCCTTTTGAGCATGCTCTCTGATTTGCAAGTAAGTTAACTTACTTCACTTACAGCAGAGTTGATTGCTAGTCCTAGTTTGATGTTTGAAAACCAGATTCACGGTGCTGTTCGTGTAGAGGATATTTAATAAGTATTTATTGAATAAATGAACTCCTTTATTTTGATCCCCCCTCTCAGATTTATCAGGATTCGTTTGAACAACGGTTTTTGGAAGAAACTAACCGGCTCTACGCAGCTGAAGGCCAAAAGTTAATGCAGGAAAGAGAGGTATTTAAAAATCATGATCAGTGAATCCACTGTGTCTCATAATAGACCTTACTTTATAGAGCATAAGCTGCTCTTTGCATTTATNCACTTAGGTGCACCTTTCTTTTCTTTTAAAGTCCAGAATTCTGGGTCATAAACTACCTATAATATTACATGCTTCAACCCTGTTGTATTTGACAGGGCTACTCCCAGGGTGTTTTGGATTTGACATTCTCTGAATGATTTATGGGGAGGAAAACAATAATATGAAAAACTGTCTTTGTAGGTTCCTGAATATCTTCATCATGTTAACAAACGTCTAGAAGAAGAAGCAGACAGACTTATTACTTACTTAGATCAGACCACCCAGTAAGTATTATATGCTCAGTCTAATAGACTTTAACCAATGTTGTTGAATCACTTTTAAGGCACTTTCAGCATCCCCAAACCTGTTAGTACCTATTTTCAGATGTGATTTGAGATTTTTAACAATTGTTTTCTTAACGTAAACTTTATTTTTCCCTAGTTAATTAGATTCAATCAAGGGTTGTCTTCATGTGTTTAGGATGTAATTTAAAAATAGTATTAGAGTGGTGCCTGGCTGGCTCAGTTGGTAGAGCATTTGACTCTTGATCTCAGGGTCATGGGTTTTAAGCCCACGTTGGGTATAGAGCTTACTTTTAAAGAAAAACCTGAAAAAATAATATCAGAAAGGCTGATTAAAATTCAGTAGGTATGGGACATGTGGGTGGCTCTATTGGTTAAACTTCAACTTCAGCTCAGGTCATGATCTCATGGTTGGTAAATTCAAGCTCCATATCGGGCTCTCTGCTGTCAGTGCAGAGCCCTCTTGGGNATGCTCACTCTCTCTAGCTCGCTCTCTCAAAAATAAATAAACTTTAAAAAAATCAGTAGGTGTTTGGAGGAGAAACTGTTTCTGTGCTTTCCTAAATATTAACCCCCTAAGGTTCCTGTAAGCAGCATAGATAACTACCTTCCTAATAAAAGCAGAGAAACTTGGAAAAAGCTAGCCATGGCAAGACCATGGAAATACTTATTTAGTGATGTAAATCAAATTCTGAAATAACGCACTTTTTCTTCTTGCATAAGTAGAGTGACTCTGAGCACCAATAAATTTAAATGTAGAATAGAAATGTTAAAATAAAATAAGGTATGTGATTTTTCCCCCCCAAGGAAAGGTTTTAAATTTTCAGCAATGTCCAGTGTCAGTAATTCTAAACATTTTTTTTCTTGTAGGAAGTCATTAATTGCTACTGTAGAAAAACAACTTCTAGGTGAACACTTAACAGCAATTCTTCAGAAAGGTAATTGACAATTTATAGATACTTTTTAAATGGTAGCAGCAGACAAGTAAAAAATTTTTTAAGGATTACCCTTTTAAAAGCTTGATGCTGTGTGGCTGCTTTTCTGAGGATAGACAAAACCCTTTTTCCCTATTCATCATTGTAAACTTTCAGGAGGTGCTTCTTGCCTTAACAGGATACAAGAACTGAGGGGTTGCCTGGGTAGCTCAGTCAGTTAAGCATCTGACCTTGGCCTAGGTCACGATCTCACAGCTGATGGGCTTGTAGGTTCGAGCCCCACTTCAGGATCTGTGCTGACAGCTCAGGGCCTGGACCCTGCTTTGAATTCTGTCTCGCTTTCTACCTTTCCCCTACTCGTGCTCGCTCGCTCGCTCTCTCTCTCTCTCTCTCTCAATATAAATAAACATTAAAAAAAGATACAGGAATTGAGAATGAGAGGGGTCCACTAACACCAGTAAAAAAAAAAGCAAACAGTGGGAATGTGGAAATTCTTGACTTAATTTGTAAGACAATGTAAGATTCCTTTTTAAACTCAAGTGTTTTTATTCATAGCATATAAAACCNGTTCTCTAGAAGATATAGTTACGTATACTAATTAGTGCCAGACGTAGTATGGCTACCGCACACATATGCAAGTTATTTATAACGTGTATTTAAGTAAATCAGTTTTTACAAATTGGTTTATACCTCTGATCTACTATGCTAAATGGCACAAACTATTGCATAATTATTTATGTTTTTATATAGACTAAA
>NW_027528862.1:395071-396934 GCF_008692635.1 Crocuta crocuta | reverse complement strand
AAAGGTGGTTTATTTATTTGGATTTACTAGAAAACAAGTCTCTATTAAAATTCATAGACCAGTAATAGTTTAGACCAGTATCACAATAATAATTGAACTGAATTTTCATTAAAATGTCTGACATTTTTGCTAACTATTTTTAATGCCAAAATGTTTGAAATTCCAGGTTTAAATAACCTCCTTGATGAAAACCGAATTCAAGATTTATCTCTCCTGTATCAGCTCTTTAGTAGAGTTCGAGGTGGAGTTCAGGTTCTCTTGCAGCAGTGGATTGAATACATTAAGGTATTAACAATTAACCTGTGGTTTTTTCATGTCTTATGATCTGTACAGAGTGCATATCAGCAAGTATTTCCTACTTGTTAGGTCCAATTTTTTTTTTTTTTAAGTAATGGGAATTTTGAAGGCAGTCAACCTGAGACTGATACCTGTGTAACAGATCAGCAATAAAAGTTATTTTCCTGAGGTCTGATATGATTTCTAGCTCCAATACTTAAATAGTGAATGTGGGGAAGGGGGCAACAGGAAAGAGGATTTTGTTTGGATCCAAAATTCTTTCCATTCTTCAATTTTATGCTGAAGCCAGATTGCTATTTTTAAAAAATTCAAACAAAAACCCAGAGAATTTAATAATATCCCATGATGATACTGTATACCCAATAGGTCATTTCTTATTTTGTGACTATAGATTATTGTATCAGCCTGCATGTTTTCCCAGTTTATTTTTTCTTTTCCTTACTTGAAAAACAGCTTTATTTTGAGATTCAAAAATATGTATACCTAGTTAAAACACGATTTGGGGATTGTTTTCATCAGATAACTCAGTTCTACTAAAAAGTGGTCATTTTTGTTTTTTAGGCATTTGGCAGCACTATTGTAATTAATCCTGAAAAAGATAAAACCATGGTTCAAGAATTACTGGATTTTAAAGATAAGGTTGACCATATAATTGATATTTGTTTTCTGAAAAATGAAAAATTCATCAATGCCATGAAAGAAGCATTTGAGACATTCATTAACAAAAGACCAAACAAACCTGCTGAACTTATAGGTATTTTTCCAGTCTTTTTTTTCTGGCTATTTGTTCTTTTATTTATAAAATTTCAGTTAATTTGAAATTTTGACAAGGTTGTAGTTGATTCAACACCTCATTTATTTGGGGTTGCTTAGGTGGAAGTTTCTAATAACTTTATCTTAAGGAATAAGTCCTTTGAGGTAAGGAGAATCAGTCACATGTCAAATATGATGTTCTTTCTTGGTAAGACATACATTGGACCCTGTTTACTTTTATTTACACTAAGCTTGATATCTCTTTTCTAAGCCTATAGCAATTTAGATGTGGGACAGGGTGCTACTTCTAGAGGCCCACACTTAGGTTCTACAAGAAAGGCTAGCAAGAAATTATAGTTGCTAATGAGAAAGGAAAATGTCCAGGACAGGGGCGCCTGAGTGGCTTAGTTGGTTAGCATCCAACTCTTGATTTTGGTTCAGGTCATGATCTGATGGTTCCTGAGATCGAGCCCTGAGTAGGGATCTGTGCTGACAGTGCAGAGCCTGCTTGAGATTTTCTGTCTCCCTCTCTCTCTACCCCATTCGTGTAGGCGCTCTGTCTCTCTCACAATAAATAAACTTAAAAAAAATGTCCAGGACAAAAATGATCTGGTAATCTGTGTCCATTTAGTGTAAGGAGATGATATATGGCAGTGTTTCTCAGGTTTTCCCACCAAACTACCCTTCAGTGTCAGGAGAGTTACCCTCTGAAGGTCTAGGGTCCTCTGGCAAAAGGATAAAGTTTCGTTGATCTACTACTTAACTTTAAATTTTTTTAGCAGATTTTGCTTTTTACTCTGAAATGTGTCTGGT
>NW_027528862.1:390287-395047 GCF_008692635.1 Crocuta crocuta | reverse complement strand
GCGGAAGATGGACCAGGTCTTTCAGTGGCTTTTTTTTGGAGATGTAACTGCCATATGTTATATTAGTTTCAAATGTACAGCATAGTGATTCAACATTTGTATACATTGTGAAATGGTCACCACAATAAGCCTAGTTACCATCTGTCCCCTTAAAAAGTTAATACAATATTTATTTATAGACTATATTTTCTATGCTGTACATTATATTCCCATGACTATTTTATAACTGAATTTGTGTTTCTTTATCCCCTTTACTCATTTTGACACCCCCAACCTCCCTTTCCTCTAGCAGCCACCAACCTGTTCTCTGTATTTGAGTCTGAATTTTGTTTTGTTTTTTAGATTCCACATATAAGTGAAATCCTATGGTATTTGTCTTATTTCTGTCTTAATTTCACTTAGTATAAAACCCTCAAATCTGTGTTGTTGCAAATGGCAAGATTTTATTCATTTTTATGGCTGAATAGTATTCCATCACACACACACACACACACACACACACACACACACACACACACACACACTCTCTCTCTCTCTCTCTCTCTCTCTTTCTTTCTCTCTCTGTCTCAACTTTCTGTATCCGTTTATCCATTGATGGACATTTAGGTTGTTTCCCTATCTTGCCTATGGTAAATATTATGCTGCAGCAAACATAGGGGTGCATATATGTTTTTGAATTAGTGTTTTCATTTTTTTCATATGGAATTGCTGGATCATATGTTAGCTCTATTAATTTTTTGAGGAACCTCCATAATATTTTCCATGGTGGCTGCACCAGTTTACATTCCCACCAGTAACGCACGAGGGTTCCCTTTTCTCCAAATCCTCGCCAACACATTTTTTGTCTTTTTGATACTAGCTGTTATGATTAGTGCTATTGAGCATCTTTCCATGTGCTTGTTGGCCATCTGTATGTCTTTGGAAAAATATCTATTCAGATCCTCTGCCAGTTTTTTAATTGGATTTTTTTTTTGTTACTGGGTTGTAGAAGTTCTTTATCTATTTTGGATATTAACTCCTTATTGAAAATTGATTTTTCTGTATGATATAAGATCATGGTCCAGTTTCATTCTTTGCATATGACTGTCCAGTTTTCCTAATACCATTTATTACAGAGACTGTCTTTTTTCCCATTGTATGTTCTTGCCTCCTTTGGCATAGATTAATTGACCACATAAGCATGGGTTTATTTCCAGGCTCTCTATTCTATTCCATTGATATGTGTGTCTGTTTTTATGTCCATACCATACTGTTTTGATTACTGTAGGTATTTTTTTTTTATTAAAAATTTTTTTCAATGTTTATTTTTGAGAGACAGAATGCGAGCAGGGGAGGGCAGAGAGAGAGGGAGACACAGAATCTGAAGCAGGCTCCAGGGTCTAAGCTGTCAGCACAGAGCCCAATGTGGGGCTCGAACACAAGAACTGTGAGATCATGACCTGAGCTGTCGGATGCTTAACTGACTGAGCCAACCAGGTGCCCCTGGTTTACTTGTTTTTAAATAGGGAATGCCTCACGAATTTGCATGCCATCCTTCGGCCATGCTAATCTCTGTATCCTTCCGATTTTAGTATGTGTGCTCCTCAAGTGAGCGCTGATTACGATAGTTTTTTTTTTAATGTTTATTTTTTGAAAGAGAGAATTCTCAGGCATCTGCATGTGGTGGAGGGGCAGAGAGAGAGAATCCAAAGTGGTTTGTGTGCTGACAGAGAGCTGGATGTGGGGCTCGAACTCACGAGCTGTGAGATCATGACTGAAGCTGAAGTTGGTCTGACTGAGCTACCTGGGCACCTTGATTAATAGTTCTGTAGTATAGTGTAAAATCAGGGAGCATGATACCCCTGGCTTAGTTGGTCTCTCTCAAGATTAGCTGTTCGGGATCTTTTGTGGTTCCATAAAAATTTTTTAATTACTTGTTCTAGTTTTGTGAAAAATGCCATTGGAATTTTGATAGGGATTGCATTGAGTCTGCAGATTACTTTGGGTAGTATGGACGTTTTAACAATAGTAATTCTTCCAGTCTATGAGCACGGTTTATTTTTCCATTTATTTGTATCATCTTCAATTGCTTTCATCAGTATCTTATAGTTTTCCACATACAGGTCTTTCACGTCTTTGGTTAAACTTATTTTTAGATATTTTATTCTTTTTGATGCAGTTGTAAATGGGATTGTTTTCTTGAGTTCTATTTCTGATAGTTTAGTGTTAATGTGTAGAAACACAAGAGACTTTTCTGTATTTTGTATCTTGCAACTACCATTTTTTTGAATAGTTTTGTGGTGGATTCTTCAGTGTTTTCTATATACAGTGTCATGTGCAGACAATGACCATTTTACTTCTTCCTTTCCACTTGTATGCCTTTTATTTTCCTTGCCTAATTACTGTGACCAGACTTCCAATATGATGTTGAATAAGACTGGGAGTAGTGGGCAACTCTGTCTTGTTCCTGATCTTAGAGGGAAAGCTTTCAGCTTTTCACTGTTGGGTATGATATTAGCTGTGGATGTGTCCTGTATGGCCTTTATTTTGTTGAAATACGTCTCCCAGTACTCAGTTAGTTGAGAGGGGTTTTTTTTGTTGTTTTTTTGTTTTTAATTTCTGAGAGAGAGAGACCGCGTGAGCAGGGGAGGGTCAGAGAGAGAGGGAGATACAGAATCTGAAGCAGGCTCCAGGCTCTGAGCTAGCTGTCAACACAGAGCCCGACACAGGGCTTGAACCCACAAACCATGAGATCATGACCTGAGCCGAAGTCGGATGCTTAACCAACTGAGCCACCCAGGCGCCCCTGAGAGTTTTTAATTGTAAATGGCTGTCAAATTTTGTCAAATGCTTTTTCTACATCTAATGATCATATTTTTATTTTTCGTTTTGTTAATGTGGGTGTATCATGTTGATTGGTATGGCCGTTGAACCATTCTTTCATCCTTGAAATAAATCCCACTTGATCATTGTGTATGATTCTTTCAGTGTATTAGTTTTTCTTAATTTTAACAGTTTTTTTAAAATGTTTATTTTTGAGAGAGTGCAAGCAGGGGAGGGGCAGAGAGAGAGGGAGACACAGAATCTGAAACGGGCTCCAGGCTCTGAGCTGTCAGCACAGAGCCTGACATGGGGCTCAAACCCACGAACTGTGAGATCATGACCTGAGCCCAAGTTGGGATGCTTAACTGACTGAGCCACCCAGAAACTCCTCAGTGTATTGTTGAATTCAGTTACCACATCCAGGCTCTTTCTACCTGTGCTAGCGAGCTATGTGGAAAGTACAGTGATGGTGCTAGCACCTTGATCTTTAGGGGTATATTAGCTGTATCTTGCTCTTCCAGCTGTTATGCCCCCAGATCAGCAAATGTATCTTTCACATATAGTCTAGGTGCTTTTCAAATGGCTGTTTTTTCATTGGGTCTTGAGGTGAGCCAGGCTACCAGAGAGCCCTCCAAGAGGGGAATCTCCATTTCCTAGAGTACTTTGGGATCCCTGGAAATCACAATGTTTGTTGGTTTTTTATATGTCTTTTTAAATTTATTTTTGAAAGAGAAACCAAGCACAAGCGGAGGGGGGGCAGAGAGAGAGGAGGGGAGACACAGAATTCGAAGCAGGCTTCAGGCTCTGAGCTGTCAGCACAGAGCCCGATGCGGGGCTTGAACCCACGAACTGTGAGATTGTGACCTGAGCCGGTCAGACGCTTAACTGACTGAGCCTCTCAGGTGCCACAAAGTCTGTTGGATTTTTAAGTCACATGTTCCGGGGGCTCATCTGTCTGCTGCAGATTACTGAGGCCAGGGTGCCTGAAGTAAGGCACCAATCCCTTGTTCCTCCAAGAGAAGCACCTATCTGGTGAAATCTTTCCCTATTGTATGTTGCAATATCTGTGTCTCTGCGTCTTCTACCCATCTTGCTATGATCCTTTTATCCTTTGTTGTT
This sequence comes from Crocuta crocuta, assembly GCF_008692635.1. NCBI lineage: Eukaryota > Metazoa > Chordata > Mammalia > Carnivora > Hyaenidae > Crocuta > Crocuta crocuta. The sequence continues at coordinate 391,126 of NW_027528862.1, read as the reverse complement.
CAGAGCAGTTCATCCAGTTTTCAGATGTTTTTCAAAACAAGATGCTCCACATACTGGTNATGGTACTGTATACACTACCTCCCCCAGGATACATAAACTCCATTTTAATAACCATCAGGATAGTGGAAAGTACATCAGATCTAGAGCCAGAAAACTTGGGTTTAAGTTCAGGCTCTGGTATTTATTAGCTCTGTGACGTTTAAAGTCACTTGATGTCCTTGACTTTGGAGACTTTAGAAAATGCATGTATACATTTAAAATTTTTTAAAGGCGGGGGACACCTGGGTGGCTCAGTCGGTTAAATGGCCAACTTTATCTCAGTCATGATCTCACAGTTCGTGAGTTTGAGCCCCGCTTGGGGCTCTGTGCTGACAGCAGGAGCCTGCTTTGGATTCTGTGTCTCCCTCTCTGACTCTCCCCCGCTCACACTCTGTTTCTCTCTCTCTCAAAAAAAATAAATAAATAAACATTAAAAAAAATTTTTTTTAAAGAAAATGCATGTATATATCTGAAGCATTGAAAAACTCAGTATATCATACTTCTTTGGATGTCTGTGTGTGTGTGTGTGTGTGTGTGTGTGTGTGTGTGTATGTNCCCCATATTTGCTAAGTATGTAGATTCAAAGCTTCGTGCAGGCAACAAAGAAGCCACAGATGAAGAACTTGAAAAAATGTTGGATAAAATTATGATCATATTTAGATTTATCTATGGTAAGTGTTTTTGCCTTAAAATTTTTCTTTTAAAACAGCACTCAACCTGGAGAGAGTATATGGGAGTTAGATATTTAAAATTGTATTGGATTTGTTGCATTTAATTCATTGGGGTACTCGAGGAATATT
>NW_027528862.1:380389-390258 GCF_008692635.1 Crocuta crocuta | reverse complement strand
AACCAGTGAACTAAAACTTTTTTTTTTAAAAAAAAGTTAATGCAGTCTTAATTCTTTACAGCAAAGAACATTTGAAATGTCCAACATAAATATCTACCTCTAATGTCTGTTGCATTTAACAAACTTGGGTAAAATGCATAAATTTAAATAACTTGGTAATGGTGTGATTTATTAAGCACTTTGGATCAATTGTGTCAGAACTTTTTATTGGAAACTTAGCTGTATTTTATTTTTTAACATAGGTAAGGATGTTTTTGAGGCCTTCTATAAGAAAGATTTAGCCAAGCGCTTGTTAGTTGGGAAGAGTGCATCTGTAGATGCTGAAAAATCAATGTTGTCCAAACTAAAACATGGTATGATTGTCATTTTTTATTCCTTTTTCTTTGATTTCTGAGAGAAAATGTTAGCTTAATTTTTACTCATTTACTTGCCTCTTTAATCATTGTTCAGATGATGAAAATGTAAATTGAGTAAGTTTATGAGGTTTCCAACCTGTTGTACATATTCAGAGCGGTTGCAGTTTTTTAGAAAATAAAGCATTGTTCTTATTTCTTTATTTGTATAAATATTTTCCATTTATCTTATGCCTAAGTAGTAGATAAGGTTACTACAGGATTAAAGAGTTTGGCTCTGAATTAGTGGGGCATACACTTTGGGGTAAGGATTTTTTCATTCTTCTGAATAGTTACAGATCATACTTCATGCTAAAGTACGTTTTACATTTCATGTTTTCAATTTTCAATTGTTTTCACCACTTTGAAATATTATAAATGTATAAATATCTTTAATAGAATGTGGAGCTGCTTTCACCAGCAAACTTGAAGGAATGTTTAAAGACATGGAACTTTCTAAAGACATCATGATTCAGTTCAAACAGGTAAAAGTGAGTTAAACTCTTACTTAATTTCTCAAACTTAAGTATAGTTATTTCCTTGCTGTGATTTGTACTGAAGAGGATAAGTAGAAACATATTTGTCGTAAATACATCATAGCAGCTTAGATGATACTCACATTAGAGAAATCACCAATGGAATATATTTGACCTACTTCAGAATTTTTTCCCAATATACACCCAAAGTAACACAAAAACAAATAAAATGCGTTGAACTGAAGTCAGGAACAAGAAAAACTGTAGCTAGATAGTGAGAACAGGGCTTTCTGTAGCATCCAGTCACTGTTAGTGATTTGTATGTTGAAAGCTGGCAGTGGGGAGGGAGGAGAGGTGATAAAATGGTTGCAAAAGGCCTTTGGGGACGTTGGGAATGAAAAGCTTAGATCCACGGTTTTGTAGATGTTGGTAGAAGGTGGTTTTGAAATATAAGAGCATAGGTAACCATGATAGCAAATTAGATTTTCCTCTCAGGGTTTTAGTAATGGCTTCTTTACCACTATATTGCTATGGTGAGAAAAGAGATTGGACAATGCAAGAGAAAGAGCAGCAGGATCATGTTCCTATTGTAGTGGCAGAATAGGATTTGTCTGCTTTGCCCTTTCCCCTTCTCTTTCCTTCCCCACTTTAAGTCACCCCCTTGCAAACAGGCGGTGGAACAAGTGAATACCTGGATACTTGGGCTGGCTGGTGGGGTGAGGAGTGAGGGTTACTACAAGGTGTTTCAAGTCACATAGGCGTCTCCAAAGATGGGGACTGCAGGTGGTAGGGGGAAAAAGAATGGACATGAGAGTCTACCTATAATAGCCTAGCCATAAGTGAGAGATATTTAAGTCGATAATGCCTCTAATTAGGTCTTGTGATCCTTGTGTGCCATTGTAATAGAATGTTAGTTAGGACATTTGATATAGGTTTCATTTATAGTCCTTTTAGAATAGTTGCCTTTTATTTTAAATATGGTTAGTGTTTGCATGTAATTCTGTAATGGGGAATTTCTTGAATGGGCTATTACTATGACATGAAATGTATGCACTTTTATTTTTTAAGATCTCATTGTATGTGTGTTGATCTTATTGTAGTATATGCAAAACCAGAATGTACCTGGGAATATTGAATTAACTGTGAATATCCTGACAATGGGTTATTGGCCAACATATGTGCCTATGGAAGTCCATTTACCACCAGAGGTAAGACTTGCTGTTCAGGACTTGTGTTATAAGCACAGAAATACATAACACTTCTATTTTGTTTGTCATTGAAAACTGGCCATTTGCAGTAACATGGATGGAGCTGCAGGGTATTATGCTAAGTGAAATAAGTCAGAGAAAGACAGATACCATATGTTTTCACTTATACGTGGATCTTGAGAAACTTAACAGAAGACCATGGAGGAGGGGAAGGGGAAAAAAAAGTTACAAACAGAGAGGGATGGAAGCAAACCATAAGAGACTCTTAAAATACAAAGAACAAACTGAGGGTTTTTGGGGAGGTGGGGAAGACGGCAAAGTGGGTGATGGGCATTGAGGAGGGCACTTGTATGAGCACTGGGTGTTGTATGGAAACCAATTTGACAATAAATTATATTTTTAAAAAAACCCTCCTTAATCAGTTGAAAAGAAAATTTAAAAAAATACTTTAAAAAAATTTTTTATAGTTTATTTATTTTTGAGACAGCATGAGTGGGAGAGGGGCAGAGAGAAAAGGAGACACAGAATCCGAAACAGGCTCCAGGGTCTGAGCTGTCAGCACAGAGCCTGATGCGGGCCTCAAACCCACGAACCATGGATCTGACCTGAGCCGAAGTCGGATGCTTAACCGACTGAGCCACCCAGGCGCCCCAAGAAAAATGCTTCTTAAAAGTTTGTGCCAGTAAGCACACCAACATGAAATGCCAACTGTTTTAATATTTTGCTCTTTTGTTTATATTATTCTTGTACTTCTATCATTAGAGCATAGTTAATGATGTCAAGTTTCTGGGTTCAGAGCAAATTTCCCTGACTCTTTTTTAGTTTCCCAGATTGCACCCATCATTTTGCCCAGCTCTCAAAAATTCTTGCCCGTATATCACCCAGGGGTTGGATTGCTGAGTCCATGGGCTTGAGTAAATCCATCCTAATTCTTGGGGGAAATGTCTTAACTGAACTTAGGGACTTAGGACTGAAGCTTAGAAAGGGGGTTAAAGCTAGAGATAGATATTGAGAATCCTTCATGGAGATGATCATGGAAGCCAAGGGGGTAGAGATCTCCCTCATTAAGAGGAAGAAAATGTAGAAATAGGAAGAAAAGGGCCAAGAACAGAACTTTGGAAAAGGTTCACATCTGGCAGGTGGTAGGAAGAGGAACCCGTGCAGGAAACCAACAGAGAAGCAATCATGAGGTAAAGGAAGCAGCATGGTATGGAGGAACAAAGCCACTGGAGGTGAATGTTGCAAAAGAGGGGATGTTTAAATGTTGCAGAGAGATCAAAGAGTATAAAGACTGATGATTGCTATTAGATTTGGTAGTTGGGAGATCATTACCTTACATCAAAGTGATCAGTGGGCCTGCTGGGTATAAAAACTGATACTAAAAGCTTCCAGAAATTATTACACATGAGGTGAGGAGAAAGAATGGTGAAAGTGATACTGGATACAGAGCTTAAATAAAGCTGTATTTTATTTACTGTAGATGGTAAAACTTCAGGAGATTTTCAAGACATTTTATCTAGGCAAACATAGCGGCAGGAAACTTCAGTGGCAGTCAACCCTAGGACACTGTGTGCTAAAGGCAGAATTTAAAGAGGTAAGTAGATGTTCCCATAACTTAGTTTTCATCTTCATTTTTGATGTTGAGGTCATCCTTTTTTTTTTTTAATTTTTTTTTATTTGAGTATAGTTGACACACAATGTTACATAAGTTTCAGGTGTACAACATAGTGATTTAACTTCTCTATACATTATACTATGCACACCATGAGGTCATTCCTTTTAACTTGAGATTTAAGTTATTTTACAAGTTTATCCTAAATATATAACAAGGACTCCTTAATCACACCTTTGTGTATACTATTAAGAATGTGGTCTTCATGGTTGAATTGGCCCCGCTGCAAAACCACAAACAATAGCCCTTTTCCTGCCATCCATTCCCCACCTGTGGATGCAGGATTCCCAGTTCCGCTTCTTCACATGAAACTTCTTGTTGCTGGGAGCTAGAGAATAAAGTGAGTGTAAAGGAGAACAGTTCCCATATCTAATTTCAAAAAATCCCTGCAGCTTTTCATGACTAATTTGAATCCAACAAGTTGAAAATGCATTTGAAATAGTGATTTCTTGCTGCTTGTGAAAAATAATCTGTAGTGAAATAGTAAGGCCAAGTTATTAATGTTTGTTTATTTTTGAGAGATAGAGACAGAGTGCAAGTGAGGGAAGGGCAAAGAAAGAGAGAGAGGGAAACAGAATCTGAAACAGGCTCCAGGCTCTGAGCAGTCAGCACAGAGCCTGACACAGGGCTTAAGCTCGGGAATGGTGAGATCATGACCTAGACTGAAGTCAGACTCTTAACTGACTGAGCCACCTNCTTAAATACCATTTCTTTGTTGTTCTGTTTGTTTTAATTATAAGACTTTTTAAAAAAAGATTCATAGAAAGGTCACCCAATCCTTCCTATTTTAGCTAGGTTCACACCCAAACCCTACACTGAATGTACTGACTTTTCTGGGTAATGTTAATTCATGTTTCTAAATCCACTGGAAAAATGCTTTTCCTGTTAAAGATTATTGATTATTTGATTAATTTTCATGTTTTTTTTTAAAGTGATGGCTAACCACTGCTGTTTCTCCAACAGGGTAAAAAAGAACTCCAGGTCTCTCTCTTTCAAACCCTGGTGCTGCTAATGTTTAATGAGGGAGAGGAGTTCAGTTTAGAAGAGATCAAGCAGGCTACTGGAATAGGTTTGTGTTGAATCAATCAGTTAGCAAACATTATTCAGTATCTCCCATGTTCATTCCAGTTCATTCCACTAGGTTAAGAGCTCTGGGGGGATACAAAGGAATTATCCCTCTTAGCAGTCATAATCATGTGGAAAGGGGGAAATGACATTTGTAATAATTTCACAATCAATAAGTACCAATCTGTGGTGCTGACTGTGGTGCTGTGGTGTTAGGAGTTCAGTGAAGCAAGAAGTGGGCTGGCGTAATTGGGAAATCCTTCAGGAAGGAGGTGATATATGCTTCAAGTTTTAGTTTTAGTTAAGGAGGTGGCATATGCTACCATGGGAGATAGTGTGAGAAAAGGCTTGGCAGTAGTAATGAACACAGTGGGCAGGAGTCCTGAAGAATTTAACTGCAGCATCAAATAGTGAGATACAAGGATAGGTAAGATGAATAGAGCCTGATCATGGAGAGCCTTGCAAAGCTAGCAGATGAAACCTGCATTGTAGGGTCTCAAGTATGAGACGACATGGAAGTGGCTTATTTGGACAACTTACCTGGAATCAGTAGACAATTAGGGCAGCTTGGAGGATGAAGAGATGCCAGTCCAGAAACTAATGGGGGTAATTCAAAGCAGTAAGGGCCTTTGATTAGAATGAAACCAATGAGAATGGAGAAGAGGCATCTCTAAGGAAGCAACTACTGGGTACATGAAGGATAAAGGGGAAGGAACAGTTAGGATTTCAGAGTTTCTCCAGAGTGGATTGGTAATTACAGGACTAACAATTGGAAAGAGGACACAGTTTTATGGGGAAGATTATGAATAAAATTTTAGACATATTGGAGTTAATGACAGTTAAACAGCCACATGGAGGTGTGTTTTCAATGTGGGACTAGAAGGAAGTGAGATGTCTTTTCTGAAGATTTGGTACTTACATGGAATAACTGAAACCTTTAGAGAAAAAGAGCCATTGGATAGGACAAAGAGGAAGTCATTAATGACCTTGGGGAAAATAGGAAACAGTTTTAGTAGAGGGATGGGGTAGAAGCTAGATTGAGGCGAATGTAGCTGTTTATGTTGATGAATTAGTAACAAATAATCCACTATTTCTTCTTCAGAGGATGGAGAGTTAAGGAGAACACTGCAGTCATTGGCCTGTGGCAAAGCTAGAGTTTTGGCAAAAAATCCAAAGGGCAAAGATATTGAAGATGGTGACAAATTCATTTGTAATGATGATTTCAAACACAAACTTTTTAGGATAAAGATCAATCAAATCCAGATGAAAGAAACGGTATCTCTTTTGCATTCTCCTTGTCCTGATGTACTGGAATTATATGTGTTCATAATAAAAATGTATAAAGAAGATTTCATATGTGTACTATTACCACTAACATTTTCCGTGCTTATATCTAGCTCACTATATTTCAGTATTTGATCTTATAGTTTCTTGGGGTAGGGGAGAAGTGCACACAACTGGGCCTGATACTCAAGATAGTTTTATATTCTGCTTTGTTTGCTTAACATTAAATCTTAAGAATTTTCTGTGCCATTAAATATCTTCATAAAATGGCAGATGGCCGCACAGTGCTCTTTTACATGGCTATTATGATTTATTCAACCAGTGCCTGCTGGGGGATTAAATTCCTAATTTCTTAGTACTGTAAATAAAACTGCCAGAAATATCTTTGTATCTTAATCTCTCTGAGACATCCTTTAGGATAATTCATGGAGGCACATCTTTTGGATTAAAGAGTATGAACAGTTTAAGAATCTTAAAACTGATGTCCTACTGTGTTCTAGAAAGACTGGACCAATTTATACTCTGTCTAGCAACAAGGATACCTGTCTTAATGGTGCCTTCACCATCACTAAAGATTAGGTTTTATTTTTTAAATGTTTGCCAATTTGCTGGGTGAAAACTGAATGATTTACTTAGTATTTCTTTGATTAACAGTGAAGTTTTTGTTTTTGCCATTTGAATTTGTAAGAGCCTTTTATTGCGGAAACAAATAACTGCAGCATTTCCTGACACCATTTGGTTTCGGTTCCAGAGGTTTTTTAATGCAGTACATGAGGAAAAGTTTTAATGTGGGACAGAGGGCAGTGTCTCAGACAAGTTCCTGTCTTCTACACATTCACATCAAAGGTGTCATATTCACTTAGACAATTACTGTGTCCTTTTAAAACATTTATGCTGTATCAGAAAGAAATGGGCTGCAAAAAGCCCAAACTATACTTTTAACTTCAGTCCTAAAGATGAACACCTTTGCCTTAGCATTAATAAACTGACTCCTAAACACCTAAATTTCTGGTGGTTTTGAACAAATGTAATAACTGACACTGCATTTCTGATTTATGTATTGTAAAATAAAAATTAATTTTTAAAAAGTTTGACTCTAGTTAGTACCATACCTTAAGTCAGAGATCAGAGTCCGTCACTGTTATGGAAAAGCTAACGTCATACAGAAATCTGGTCCATAACCCATTGTGGCACATTTAGAAGATTCTGGGGACAAAGTAAAAGAAAATGATGAATTCTCCATCTCTACTTCTAAAAAGGCAACTATAAATAGTATTTTTTATTAACTAATATTAGCATTGCTTCACTGGTACAGGACAATATAATTAGGACAAAAAGGAGTTGTTTGTAGGTTTTTTCTGTCATTGTCTATGTTTATAAGGTTTCTGTAAATAATTCAGTATATTTAAATCATTAATTAACAGTGTGTCATGGCCCTAAAGTGTTCAGTTTGTGTTAGTAATCAGATTTCGCTTCAGGTGTAATTCCTAAGATTGAAAATTTTGTTGTTAGGTTGAAGAACAAGCAAGCACTACAGAAAGAGTATTTCAGGACAGACAGTACCAAATTGATGCTGCAATTGTTCGAATCATGAAGATGAGAAAGACGCTTAGCCACAATCTTCTTGTTTCAGAAGTGTACAACCAATTAAAATTTCCCGTAAAGGTAGGTACTTCTGTGTTTTTATATTGAACTTGTTATATGGAAAAGAGAACACATTAGATTTTCAGACACAAATCTTTTTTTAAGTTTATTTATTTTGAGAGAGGGAGAGAGAATCCCAAGCCGACTCCACACTGTCAGTGTGGAGCCCAACGTGAGGCTCAACTCACAAACTTAGATCATGACCTCAGCCTAAACCACGAGTCAGATCCTTAACCAACTGAGCCACCCAGGTGTAGACACGAATCATAAAAACATAGATTAATTTCTCCTCATATATATATGATTCCCCCCACAAAAAAACCCTTTGTTTTTTCATATACCTGAAAGTATATACCGAGTTTGGTTAAACTCTTGGCTTTTGAAGTTCTCATGAGTTTTGGGCTTAGGTAAATGATTTCACCTTGTTTTGTAAAATGGTGATAATAATACTTGGAGGTGTATTGTAAGGCTTAAATGAGATAGGATATATGTACAAAACTTAGCATTGGGCCTGGCATATTATGAGTGCTCATTAGCTATTTATGCTAATAATCAGGCTTTCTCTCTTCTCCAAATCTAATACTGCCTTCTCATTACCACACTCTTACCCTTATGCTCTGTTTTACAACCATTTCACCTCCAGCCAAAGAGATCACTGGTGCTATGGCAGTTAAAGGATTTCTATAAAAATATTGGTTTTTGGCTGCCCCAACAGACCATTTTCCCTCCTTAGCCTTCTCAAGTCAAGTGGTCATTTTATGCAATCCGAAAAAAAAACTATTAGCAAGATTATATTCTTTCTTTTAAACTTTTAATTTTTTTAATTAAGAACTTTTTTTGTTTTATTTATTTTTGAGACAGAAAGAGACTGAGCATGAGTGGGGGAGGGGCAGAGAGAGAGGAGACACAGAATCTGAAACAGGCTCCAAGCTCTGAGCTGTTAGCACAGAACCCAATGCAGGGCTTGAACCCACGAACCGTGAGATCATGACCTGAGCCAAAGTTGAACACTTAACCGATTGAGCCACCCAGGCGCCCCTTTTAAACTTTTTTTTTTTAATGTTTTTAGAGTGTTCAAGTGGGGGAGGGGCAGAAAGAGAGGGAGACACAGAATCAAAAGCAAACTCCAGACTGAGCTGTTAGCACAGAACCCAACACAGGGCATGAACTCATGGACTGCGAGATCATGACCTGAACCGAAGTTGGTTGCTTAACCAACTGAGCTACCCAGGCGCCCCGATTATATTCTTTTTTATAGGCTAGATACAAAAGACAGTGAAGTTTTGTCATCCAAGAGCTAAGAATGCAAACGTGAGAACAAGTTATAAGCTTTCTCAATTTTTCAACCACAAGTAGGGTTCAAATATCCAAGTTGTTTATGGTAGGTAGCAGGTAAATCTTAAACCTGAAATACAGAGACCTGAATTATTAAATGATAATTCACTTATCAGACCATTTGTTGTAGTATTTTTTTAAATAGTGTTTTCTGCAGTACATTTTTTATCTTAATTTATAAAAATACAACCTGACTTTGAGAACTATTTTTTGCCTAAATTTAGGGCCTACTTAATCTTTTTAAACTCTCTTGGCAAAACTAAATAGCATTCTGTTTTTCTANTTGGTTTTTTTTTTTTTTTAATATTTTATTTATTTAGAGAGAATGTGAGCAGGGGAGGGGCAGAGGAAGAAGGAGAGAGAGAGAATCCCAGTCCTGTGCTGACAATGTGGAGCCTGACACAGGGCTTGAACTCACGAACCGTGAGAGTAGGACACTTAACCAAGTGAGCCACCCAGGTTCCCTGGGAATAACTGGTTCTTAAAAGACTTCATTTGGGGCTCCTAGGTGGCTCAGCCAGTTAAGCGTCTGACTTCAGTTCAGGTCATGATCTCACAGTTAGTGAGTTTGAGTCCCACGTTGGGTTCTGTGCCGACAGCTCAGAGCCGGGAGCCTGTTTCAGATTCTCTGTTTCCCTGTCTCTCTCTCTCTGCCCCTCCCCTGCTCACGTTCTATCTCTTTATCTAAAAATAAAAAATAAACATTAAAAAAATTTTTTTAAGATATATTTTTATATTGAAAAGTGCCGAGTGCATTGTGCAAATTGCTATCTCACCTTGAAAACAAAAATGA
>NW_027528862.1:379820-380353 GCF_008692635.1 Crocuta crocuta | reverse complement strand
TATCATATATATATATATATAAATCATTTCTTAATCTGGTTTTATTTTCCTTATATTTTTTTCTCTTTAAAAAAGTAAGGAGACTAAACTAGCCAAAACTATTTTTTTAGTGGGGTGTTGGTACGTGGGCTTGAGCCAATGATGATGCAGTTTGCACTGAAAATTTGCCTTCTTTTACAGCCTGCTGATCTTAAGAAGAGAATAGAATCCTTAATTGATCGGGATTACATGGAAAGAGATAAAGAAAATCCAAACCAATACAATTATATTGCATAAACATTGGCCTCTGAGTATTTGGTATCATATACATTAGCAGTGGATAAACTAACATGTTGATCCTATATTATTTGACTTCTTTTATACTACCAATGACCAAATGAAGCAGTGTAATGGAAATAGTTGAGTCGACTTTTTTAGTGGTTAACATGCCCATTTAAAGAGTTAATACTTAACCTTTAAGAAGAATGTTGTTGAACTCTTTGCATGTTATTTAGTATGATGTGCAGAAAATTCTTAAGAAAGTACCTGGTCTT
>NW_027528862.1:373591-378691 GCF_008692635.1 Crocuta crocuta | reverse complement strand
TTCCTCTTTGGAACTGGGGAAGAGGTCCCTAAGGCTATTAAAAAAAAGAGGGGGGGTTCTTATACACCATTAATTATGAAGCAAAAGGTTTATTTGCTTAAAATGTCATTTAAAGATACTTAAACTGCATGCAAACTTTATTTACTGTACAGAGTTCTGGATGTATTTATCAAATAGAAAAACCACCCTGGACTTGGTTGTTCACATGTTTTGTGATTTCCCTTGAAAAGAAAAATAAGTTGTTATAGCTATTGATATTTTACTAAGTAATGTTCTGTTACACTGAAGGGGATGTTTTAAAAAAAAATTATTTGGAAATAAGTTTTCAAGTTAGAGGGACAGTTGCTTAAAAAATCTCTTGTATATACACATCCTAAGGTGTTCCATCTATGACTATTGGAGTTGTGTATATCGCTTAGCCCTGAGTTTACTGTTCTGATTAACAGGTACTTATAAAAAGAACTGAAATAGAAAATTGCTCATGAGCTGTACTGGATGATTGTGGTAGGAGAGAAAAAAAATTCAACTCTTCGTATTAAAAATGAATACAATATGAACATTGCAGAAGAGACCAAAACCCATGTGTTTTGTAAATTTTTACAGAAGCAAAAATTCATCAACTAGTTTTCAACTTCTTTTAGACTTTAATGTTTGGGCAGTTTTATCTTTAACTTGGACCAATTGTTAGATTGTTACAGGCTTCCTAGGATTTAGCATTCCTATTTTCTCTACCAAAGTTTTTTTGGGAAGCACCCCAACTCCTTTTTGTTGCTAAATAAACCTTTCATCCTTCTTCTGAGTTCCTAAAGACCTAGATATGAAGGTCCTCCTTTATTTTCCCTATATACCTCCTAGTCGGGAATTCAAGAATCTGTATTATGTTCATCTTAGTCCTTTCAAAATTTCTTGAAGAGTTCTCATAGCCAGCCACTGGACACCTACTTTTCAGTAGAATGTCCTAGGATTGTTCATACATAGAAAATAGCAAAAGTATTGTTATTCAAATTGGTAATGTAAGTAAAAGCCTTCTCTGTAGCATCAGCTTTTTTTTTGTTTTTGTGGATTTTTTTTTTTTTGCTTGTTTGTTTTTCCTTGAAGAGAATTGATCTTGGAGGAGGAGAAAATTTTTAAAAATGAGAATTGCTTTGATGCTTTTGGCAACAGATTTCCTTGACTATTTGGAGCCATTAGGAATACCTAGGTCCTAACCATCAACCGAGGAGACGTTTGGCACTTGTGTCTACTATTGATTGTTTTCTTGAGTTCTCAAGACCTGTGACCAGCTATTATTTTAAAAAGTTGCCTGTTTCTCTAATTGCATCAACTTGCACACTGTTAACAGTATGTGGTATTTAGAATGCCTTCCTAATTATTTTTGAGCAGCCATTGCCTATATTTTCTCAGCTTCTCCCTGGTTTCCTTGCATGAACTCATCTGACAAGGAAATGCAGTTATTTTGTTTGTCCTCTCTCCACACTGGACCATCTTTGTTAGTGTTCTGACTCATCCCTGGTGGTCTCTGAGATACACAGACTACTCCACAAGACTCCCTAGTTACTCTTAAGGAATTTNTAATTGTTTGAAAACTTGATGTTGTTTCAACTGAAAAATTGACAAGACTATTAAAAAAAAGTTGAGGGGAGCTGTTTAAGAAATTGAAAAATAATTGCAAAAAACATTGGATAATTGTGACTTTCAGTTGTTCTGTATCAGTTAAAAAATTTTTGTGCTCTTTTCCCTGTGTACGTGGTGGTTCTATTTTTCTCCAATAAAACTTTTATTTAAAAAAAGTTTCTGGAGATCTTTAAAACTCAAGAATTGTAAGAAAATTATGAAACCACATAACTTATCTTCCTAAAGACTTAACATATTCATATTTGTCAGTTTTGTTATTTTAAATTTTCTCTCTTTTATGTGTGTGGTGGTTTGGTGATAATGCTATAAGAATGTGAAGGAGGGCATTGGTAAAGGGTGAGTCAAATTCCCAGGAATTTTCAAGGTGAGTATTCATTCTTAAGTGTCGTACTGTGGAAAAATCAAGTGCAGGTATAAACATGGTTTTATTCAAATGCTCACAAGTTTAAGAGTTTCATAAATCAGCGTAAAACTAGATTTACATTGAGGGAAAAATGAAAGATTAAATACTTTGGATTTTAGTAATGGCATTTGATCTTCTTTTTCTATTAATGGGAGTTCTAGGCCATATACTCTCACGGTAAGATGCCCCTCAGGAACCTTACCAAGCCAGGAATCAAGAAGCTCTTTTGAACCCAGTTCATGAATCTCCTGAACAGTATTAACATGAGGTCTAGCCATATTCTTGAAAATTCTTTTTTTTTTAATGTTTTATTTACTTTTGAGAGAGAGATAGAGACAGCGTGAGCAGGAGAGGGTCAGAGAGAGGGAGTCACAGAATCTGAAGACAGGCTCCAGGCTCTGAGCTAGCTGTCAGTACAGAGCCCGACGTGGGGCTTGAACCCACGAACTGTGAGATCATGACCTGAGCTGAAGTCGGACGCTTAACCGACTGAGCCACCCAGGCACCCCCCCAAATTCTTATCCTTGTACGTGTGTGTACAGTTCAGGAAATCAGTTGATCTGTTTAAGCACCTGTGTCTCAAGATTTTCAAAAGCTTGTTTTTTAATCTTAATATCCATACATCTTTTTTTACATTAGCTGGTTTTTTTGTTTGCTTTAATGACCATTCTGATTTATGCTGTGAATAGCAGGACGTGTTACAAATGTGTTCTGTTCCATCATCTACATAAAATTGCCAAAATAAATTGTCTGTTAAAAAGAAAAGAGCAGAGGTGCCTGGGTGGCTCATTCGGTTGTGTTTGACTCTTGATTTTGGCTCAAGTCATGATCTCGTGGTTTGTGAGATCAAGCCCCATNTGCTGTAAGCATGGAACCTGCTTGGGATTCTCTCTCTCCCTCTTTTTCTGTCCCTTCTCTACACTTGGGCTAGCACGCACTCTATCAGGATAAACAAACATTAAAACAATTTTTATGTATTTTGTTCTTTTTGATGCTCTTGTAAATTAAATTGTTTTATTTTTCAGGTTGTTCATTGCTAGCATATACAACTTTTTTTTTAAGATCTTATTTTTAAGTCATTTCTACACCCAACATGGGACTCAAACTCACAACCCTGAGATCAAGAGTTGCATGCTCTACTGACTTAGCCAGCGAGGTGACCCATATACAATTTTTGTGTATTTATCTTACACCATATAACTTTGCTGAATTTGTTTATTAGGTCTAATATATTTTTGTGGATTTTTAAGATTTTCTATTGTCTATGAATATAGTTAAGTTTTTGCTTTTTCCTTTCCAGTGTGGGTGTGTTTTATTTCTTGTACTTAATGTCTCTGTCTGGAGCTCCCAATATCATGTTGAATAGAAGGCTACAGCAGGCATCCTTGTCTTGTTCCTCATCTTAGGGAGAAAGCTTTCAATCTTCAGCTGTTGAGTATGATATTAGCTGTGGGTGCTCCACAAATACTCTTTATCAGACAGTTGTGACTTTGTCCCTTTGTTCTCTTAAATTGGTGTATTACATTTATTGGTTTTCATATGTTGAACCACTCTTGCATGCCTGACATAAATCCCACTTGATCATGGTGTATAATCCTTTTAATATGTTGCTCATTTTGGTTTGCTAGTATTTTAATGAAGATTTTTACGTTATATATTCATAATGGATATTGATTGCTCTGTAGTAGTGTCTTTGGCTTTGCTATCAGTTGAAGTAGTTCCAAAGTTGTTTTTTTTTTTCCTCCTCTTTGACAGCTGTGAGAAGGATGGATATTAATTGTTTAAATATTTGCACCAGTGGAGACATCTGGTCCTGAGCTTTTCTCTGCGGAAAAAATTTTAATTCATTCAAAATTATTTAATTCATTCTCTTTGCTTATAGATCTTTTCAGGTTTTCTATTTTTTCTTGAATCAGATACAGTGTTTTGTTTCTAGGAATTTGTTGATTTCATCTTGGTTATCCAATTTGTTGGTGTACAGTTGTTAATAGTGTTTTNTCTGAGCTGTCAGCACAGAGCCTGATGTGGGGCTTGAACTCAACTGTGAGATCATGACCTGAGCTGAAGTTGGTACTTAACCCACTGAGCCACCCAGACAGACACCCCTGATTGTTCTATCTTTTTGATATATTGACCCTTAATATATATTATTGTTCTTTCTCTCTTACACAGTTTTTTACTTAAAAGTTCGTTTTGTATGATAGTAATAGAGCCGCTCTAGTTCTCTCTTGGTTACTCTTTGCATGCAATATCATTTTCCATTCTTTCTCTCACAACCTTTTTGTGTTTTGGGATCTAAAGTGGGTCTCTTGTAGACAGTCTGTAGTTAATGTTTTTTGATCCATTCTCCCAGTCTCTGCCTTTTTAAATTGGAGAGTTTAAGCCATTTACATTTAACAGGTTTTTTTTTTTATGTTTTTTTATTTATTTCTAGGAGAGAGAGAGACAGCGTGAGCAGGGGAGGGTCAGAGAGAGAGGGAGACACAGACTCTGAAATAGGCTCCGGGCTCTGAGCTGGCAGTCAGCACAGAGCCCGATGCGGGGCTCGAACCCACAGACCGCGAGATCATGACCTAAGCGAAAGTCGGACGCTTAACCGACTAAGCCACCCAGGCGCCCCTACATTTAAAATAATAACTGTGATTGAGCCCCGTGTTGGGCTCTGTGCTGACAGCTCAGAGCCTGGAGCCTGTTTTGTAATCGATGTCTCCCTCTCTCTCATTCTGTCCCACCCCAGTTCATGCTCTGTCTCTCTCTCTGTTGTAAAAATAAGTAAAACATTAAAATAATGACTGTAATAGGNACTGATAAAACTGCCATTTGCTATTTGTTTGCTATATACCTTATATCTTTTGTCAACACCTTTATTACTGTTTTTTGTGTTTGATTTTTTTATTTTGTAGTATATTGGATTGATTCCCTTCTCATTCCTTTTCTCTGTTATTCTAGTTTTTTTCTTGGTGGTTAGGGGATTGCAGTTGACATCTTAAATTTACAACAATCTAGTATGAATTAATACAAACTTAGCTGCAGTAGTATACAAAAACTGTTTCTATACAACA
>NW_027528862.1:360350-372977 GCF_008692635.1 Crocuta crocuta | reverse complement strand
TGCCCATTAACGTAGAGGTAAAATCTTTATCATGTTTCTTATATCAGTCTTAAGTAGCCAGTTAGGCATTAAGTTGTAAATAATTATCATACAGTGAGTTGTTCCCGTATTTAACTGTTTTGAGTTAATTAAAAGCCACTGCTATGGCTAAAAGTATTTTCTTTCTGTTAATTACTGTATGTCAAGTTACTTTTTNTGTGTGTTTATTAAAAGCCCCTGCTATGCCTAAAAGTATTTTCTTTCTGTTAATTACTGTATGTCAAGTTACTTTTTAAAACATTTTCAGACAGTTTTTATTAAGTACATCTATTTCATTATTTTTTATTTATTGTCAAGGTAGCTAATGTACAGTGTAGTCTTGACTTCAGGAGTAGATTCCCATGATTCATCCTTATGTACAATACCCAGTGCTTATCCCAACAAGTGCCCCTCTTTGGTACCCATCACCCATTTTCCCCACTCCCATCAACCCTCAGTTTGTTCTCTGTATTTAAGAGTCTTTTATGGTTTGCCTCCGTCTTTGTGTCTTATTTTTCTTCTCTTCCTCTATGTTCATCTGTTAAGTTTCTCAAATTTCACATATGAGTGAAATCATATATTTGTCTTTCTCTGCCTGACTGATTTTGCTTAGCATAATCCTCCAGTTCTACCCACATTGTTGCAAATGGCAAGATTTCACTCTTTTTCATCGCTGAGTAGTTTTCCATTGTGTATATATTACATCATCTTTATCCATTCATCAGTTGATAGACATTTGGCCCCTTCCATAATTTGGCTATTGTTGATAGTGCTGCTATAAACATTGGGGTGCATGTGTCCATTGGAATCATTACTCCTGTATCCTTTGGGTAAATTCCTAGTAGTGCAATTGCTGGGTCATAGGGTGATTCTATTTTTAATTTTTTGAGGAGCCTTCACATTGTTTTCCAGAATGGCTGCATCAGTTTGCATTCCCACCAGCAGTGCAAGAGAGTTCCCATTTCTCCACATCCATGTCAGCATCTGTTCTTTCCTGAGTTGTATATTTTAGCTGCTCTGACCAGTGTGAGGTGGTATCTCAGTGTAGTTTTGATTTGTATTTCCCTGATGATGAGTGACATTGAGCATTTTTTCGTGTGTCTGTTACCATCTGGGTATCTTCTTTGGAAAAGTGTCTATTCATGTCTTCTGCCCATTTCTTCATTGGATTATTTGTTTTTCAGGTGTTGGGTTTGCTTAAGTTCTTTATAGATTTTGTATACTAACCCTTTATCCGATATGACATTTGCAAATATCTTCTCTCATTCCATCGATTGCCTTTTAGTTTTGTTGATTGTTTCCTTCACTGTGCAAAAGCTTTTTATCCTGATGAGGTCCCAGTAGTTCATTTTTGCTTTTATTTCCCTTGCCTTTGGTGACATGTCAAGTAAGAAGCTACTGCAGCCAAGGTCAAAGAGGTTGCTGCCTGTGTTCTGTAGGGTTTGATGGTTTCCTGTCTCACATTGAGGCCTTTAATCCATTTTGAACTTATTTTTGTGTGGTGTAAGAAAGTGGTCCAGTTTTTGCATGTTGCTTTCCAGTTCTCCCAGCAGCACTTGCTAAAAAGACTTTTTTCCATTGGGTGCTCTTCCCTGGTTTGTTGAAGATTAGTTGGCCATACATTTGTGGGTCCATTTCTGAAATCTCTATTCTATTCCATTGGTCTATGTATCTGTTTTTTGTGCCAATACCATACTGTCTTGATGATTACAGCTTTGTAGTAGAGGCTAAAGTCTGGGATAGTGATGGCCTCCCCCTTTGGTTTTCTTTTTCAACATTACACTGACTATTCACAGTCTTCTGTGGTTCCATACAAATTTTAGGATTGTTTGTTCTAGCTCTCTGAAAAATGGTGGTGTTATTTTGATTAGGATTGCATTGAATGTGTATATTGTTTTGTGTAGTATTGACATTTTAACATTTATTCTTCCATTCTATGAGGATGGGATGTTTCTCCATTTCTTTGGGTCCTCTTCACGTTCTTAAGCTTTCTGTAGTTTTCACCAGACAGATGTTTTACCTCTTTGTTTAGGTTTATTCTTAGGTATTTTATGGTTCTTGGTGCAGTTGTAAATGGGATAAATTCGTTGATATCTCTTTGTATTGCTTCATTGTTGGATATAGAAATGCAACTGATTTCTCTACTTTGATTTTACATCCTGTGACTTTGCTGAATTCATGTATGAGCTCTAGCAGTTTTTTGGTGGAGTCTTTGGGTTTTCCATGTAGAGTATCATGTCATCTGTGAAGAGTGAAAGTTTGACTACTTCTTCGACAGTTTGGATGCCTTTTATTTCATTTTGTTATCTGATTGCTAAGGACTTCCAACACTGTGTTTAACAACAGTGTTGAGAATAGACATCCCTGTCATGTTCCTGATCTCAGGAGGAAAGCTCTCAGTTTTTCCCATTGAAGAGGATATTAGCTGTGGACCTTTCATATATGGCTTTTATGATGTTAAGGTATGTTCCTTCTATCCCAGTTTTCTTGAGAGCTTTTATTAAGAAAGGATGCTGTATTTCATCAGATGCTTTTTCTATATCTATTGACAGGATCATGTGATTTTTATCCTTTCTTTTATTAATGTGATGTATCGCATTGATTGATTTGAGAATATTGAACGAGCCCTGCAGCCCAGGAATGAATCCCTCTTGATTATGGTGAATAATTCTTTTAATATACTGTTGAATTCAATTTGCTGCTAGTATCTTGTTGAGAATTTTTGCATCTGTGTTCATCGGTGATATTGGCCTTTAATTCTCCTTTTTTGTGGTGTCTCCGTCTGGTTTGGGAATCAAGGTAATGCTGGCTTCACAGAATGAGTCTGGGAGATTTCCTTCTATTTTTAGGAACAGCTTCAGAAGAATAGGTATTAACTCTGCTTTAAATGGTAGAATTCCCTTGGGAAGCCATCTGGCCCATGACTCTTATCTGTTGGGAGATTTTTGATAACTGATTGAATTCATTGGTGATGGGTCTGTCCAAATTTTCTATTTCTTCCTGTTTGAGGTTTGGTAGTGTGTGTCTAGGAATTTGTCACTTTCTTTCAGATTGTCCAGTTTGTTGGCATATAGTTTTTCATAGTGTTCTCTAATAATTGTATTTCTGTGGTGTTGGTTATGATCTCTCCTCTTTCATTTGTGATCTTATCTTTTGAGGTCTTTTCTTTTTGAGAAGTCTGGCTAGGGGTTCATCAGTTTTGTTTATTTCAAAAAGCAGCTTTTAGGGGCGCCGGGGTGGCTCAGTCGGTTTAGCATCCAACTTAAGCTCGGGTCATGATCTCGCGGTTCGTAGGTTCGAGCCCTGCATCAGGCCCTGTGCTGACAGCCAGCTCAGATCCTGGAGCTTGTTTCAGATTCTGTGTCTCCCTCCCTCTGTGACCCTCCCCTGCTCATGCTGTCTCTCTGTCTCTCAGAAATAAATACAACATTAAAAAAAAAAAAAAAAGCTCTTGGATTCATTGATCTCTTCTGGTTTGTTTGTTTTTTTTCTTATTGTATACTCTTTATTTCTGCTCTAAACTTTATTATTTCTCTTTTTCTGCTGGCTTGGGCTTTCTTTGCTGTTGCCTTTCTAGTTCCTTTAGGTGTGAGGTTAGGTTATGAATTTGGGACCTTTCTTGCTTCTTGAGATAGGCCTGAATTCCAATGTATTTTCCTCTTGGGACTCCCTTTGCTGCATTCCAAAGGGTTTGGATTGTCATGTTTTCATTTTCATTTGTTTCCATATATTGTTAAATTTCTTCTTTGATTTCCTGGTTGACCATTTGTTCTTTAGTAGGGTGTTCTTTCACCTCCATGTATTTGAGGGCTTTCCATATTTTTTCCTGTGGTTGGCTTGACGTTTCATAGCATTGTGATCTGAAAATGTGTATGGTATGATCCCAGTTCTTTTATATTTATTGAGGACTGTTTTGTGACCCAGTATGTGATCTATTCTGGAAAGTGTTCCATGTGTAATTGAGAAGAATGTGTATTCTGCTGCTTTTGGATGACAGTGTATCTGTTAAGTCCATCTGGTCCAGTGTGTCATTCAAAGCCATTGTTTCCTTATTGATTTTCTTCCTAGATGATCTTTTCATTCCTATAAGTGGAGTATTAAAGTCCCTTACAATCACAGTATTAGTATCTATACATTTATTTATATTTGTAATTAATTTATATATTTGGGTTCTTCCACAGTGGGAGCATAAACATTTACAAATGTTAGCTCTTCTGGATGAATGAATAATTATTATACAGTACCCTTCTTCATCTCTTGTTACAGTCTTTGTTTTAAAATCTAGTTTGTATGATACAAGAATGGCCACTCCGGCTTTCTTTGAAGTCCATTAGCATGATATATGGTTCTCTATCCTCTCACTTTCAATCTGCAGGTGTCCTCACATCTAAAAGGATTGCCTCCCTCGTAAGTAGCATCTAGATGGAACTTGTTTTTTTATCCATTATGATACCTTATGTCTTTTGATTGGGTGATTTAGTCCATTTACATTCAGAGTGATTGTTAAAAGATGGATCTAGAGGGGCACCTGGGTGGCCCAGTTGGTTAAGTGTCCGACTTTGGCTCAGGTCATGATCTCGCTGTTCCTGAGTTTGAGCCCCATGTT
The DNA here is from genome assembly GCF_008692635.1 of Crocuta crocuta. Classification (NCBI taxonomy): domain Eukaryota; kingdom Metazoa; phylum Chordata; class Mammalia; order Carnivora; family Hyaenidae; genus Crocuta; species Crocuta crocuta. The sequence continues at coordinate 368,353 of NW_027528862.1, read as the reverse complement.
GGGCCCTGTACTGACATATCAGAGCCTGGAACCTGCTTTGGGCTCTGTCTCCTCTCTCTCCCCCTCCCCCACTCGTGCTCTCTCAAAAATGAATAAACGTTAACAAAAAATGTTTTCAAGAAAGAAGATGGATTTGGTGTCATTGTGTTATCTGTAGGTTTCATGCATGTGGTGATGTCTCTGGTCCTTTGTAGTCTTTGTTGCTTTCCACTCAGAGTCCCCCTTACCATCTCCTGTAGGGCTGGTTTAGTAGTCATGAGCTCCTTTAGTTTTTGTCTGGGAAAGCCTTTGTGTCTCCTATTCTGAATGAGAGCCTTGCTGGATAAAGGATTCTTGGCTGCATATTTTTCCTATTCAGCACATTGAATATTTCCTGCCACTCCTATAGCAGGATTCTTGCACAGGGAGTTGTGACACTGAGGCTTTTCTTTCCACAAAGCAACGTTATTCCTGCCAGCACTGCTCAGTTGGGTTCGTACCCGAAGAACTGAGCCCCAACCACCACCTGGCATAGGTTTTTATATATTTTCTATTTCTTTGTCTCCCATATATAGTAACATACAAACATGTCTGTTTAAGTGGTTTCATGTAACAAGGTTGTGAGGGATGTTGTCATGTACACATATAACCAGGTTGCCTTGAGGGTTTTTTCTTTTTTCTTTCCTTAGGGAGGGGACCCTACCACACTCTCTTCTGGCCTACCAAGTTTCAGTGGACAGGTCTGCTACTACCCTTAGGTGTCTGCCCTTGTAGGTCAAGGCCCATTTGTCCCTAGCTGCTTTCAGAATTCTCTCTTTATTTTTGTATTGCCAGTTTCATTATGATATGCCATGGTATTCACTTGTTTTTGTTGACTTTGAAGGGAGTTTTCTCTGCCTCTTGGACTTGAATGCCTGTTTCCTGCCCCAGATTAGAGAAGTTCTCAGCTATAATTTGTTCACTAAACCTTCTACTCCTTTTTCTCACTCTTCTTCTGGAACTCCTAGGATACAGATATTATTTGAGTTCATTGAATCACTTAGGTCCCAAATTCTCCATTTGTGGCCTAGTAATTTCCAGCTTCATCATTTTCCATAATTTTATCTTCTATTTCACCTATTCTCTCCTCTGTTTCTTCCATCCTGGCTGTCATTGTATCTAGTTTATTTTACATCTCATGTATAGCATTTCTTAATTCATTGTGACTATTAGGTCTGTGATCTCTGCAGCAAAAGGTTCTCTGCTGTCTTCTTTTTTCAAGCCTAGCTATTAGTCTCATGACTCTTATTCTAAATTCTTCCAGATACATTGTTTTGTTCAGATACATTGTTTATATATGTTTTGAGCAGTTCTCTGGCTGTCATTTGTTCCTGGAATTTCTTTTGAGGAGAATTCTTCTGTTTTGTCATTTTGGCTCAGTTTCTGTCTTTTACATGTTTTAATAGCTTGTTATGTGTCCTGCACATGCAAGAACTACTGTATTAGAAAGGGGTCACACACTGTGCAGGGCCTGGCACTTCAGGAAGTGATACAGAGTGTGTTGTGTGCACTCTGTAATGTATTTTGCTGCTCTGTCCCAATGGTCGGTCAGTACTCTGCAAAAAATCCTCCTTGCTTGTAGTGATGGAATGTTTGGACCTTCCACCAGGTGTCCTTTGATTTATTCATTACGGTAACCCTGGGAAAGGGGATAGGGCAGGGAACCTAATGCCATACAAAAAAAGTTGAAAGGGGCAAAAAAAAATAAAATAAAAAAACCTAGAATCAAAGAAACTATAAGACTTAATCCAGAGAGAGAGAAAGGAAATAAAGTAGGAGATACAGAAAAGATGTGAAAACAATAAAAATGACTAACCAGAGAAAAAATTGTGTGTATATATAATCTTTATATTTAAAAATCAAATCAGAAACTATCAGCCTGATTCCAAAGGGGAAAAAAGAGAAGGAAAGAAAAGAAAAAAAACCAGACTAACCCACAAAACCACAGGACAGTTGTCTGTTGGTGCCCGGGACCNGGCTTCGAAACCCCACGTCTTGAAGGATCCTGGCCTGCGTGGACCTGGTTCTGGGGTGGTGCCACTGCACCCGGCTGACAGGGGGCCTTTGGCTGTCGCCTGCAGGGTCTTTTATCCTTGGGCGGAGGGCAGTAACCCTCTACCCTCTTCGCACAGTACTCGAGGAAGGGGACTATTATCTCCTGGTGTGGCCCTGAGATGGCTACAGCAACCTGGGATGGCTCCCCTCCCCCAAGGCATACAAATAGGTGGTGGCTTCAGTCCAGAGAAAGGTGTACACTTTTGAAAACCGATCTTCAGCTCCTAAGGCTGTTAAAAAGAAACGCTCTCCCTATTCCTCATTCCCCAGTCTGTGGTCCAGAGAGGTTTTTGTCTTAACGATGGGGTTCTTGAACAAACAGCTAAGAAAGCATTCTTGAGATGGGTTTGGTGTAAAAGTGATTTTATTAAAGCACTGGGACAGGACCCATGGTCAAAAAGAGCTGCACTGGGGTTGTGAGGACTAATTATATACTTTTAAGTTAGTGCAGGTTAGGGAGAGTGTAAGTCTCTAAGAAATTTGAAAGCAAGTCTTTCAGGACCTCTCAGGGCTAGCTAACTTTAGTCTTTAATAAAACAAGAAAAACATAAGGAAGTGAGGCAACCATGAGCTCTTTGAGCAAAGTCACACCCTGCAGGTTTCAGGTGTCTATTGTTGGGCTGGGCTGTAAGCTATAAGGAAATTTAATTTCAGCTACATTTGTCTTGCCTTTGTTTCCCTTCTCATTAATGTTTTTTATTTATTTCTGAGAGAGAGAGAGCATGAGCAGGGGAGGGTCAGAGAGAGAGGGAGAGACAGAATCTGAAACAGGCTCCAGGCTCTGAGCTAGCTGTCAGCACAGAGCCCGACACAGGGCTCAAACCCATGAACCACGAGATCATGACCTGAGCCGAAGCCAGACGCTTAACTGACTGAGCCACCTAGGTGCCCCTTGTGAAAACATTTTTAAAAGATAATTGGACATTCTTCACAGTGGTTAACATACCTAAAAGGGCAGTATGGAATTTGCTAGATTTTAAAAAGATAACACACCGCAAGAGCAAATTTTCCTAGTATCAGACCTCCATGATCTCCTAAAACACTAGTTGGAATTCAGTCCTGGAGTTGGCATTTTTCAAAGATTTGGTTCTAATTACTCTTTGAGGTAAGGAGCTTTCATTATGATGTAGAAAGGTATTATATGAACATTTTCCCTTTTGTCTGACTTTCATAAATATTCTTAAAATACTTTATATGTTTAGAAATATTAAGTATTCTTAATATGTTTTGTATTTTATTATTTTAAGAGGAAGTTAGATCTACATGGGCCAACTATTTTAACAAAAAACAAGAATAGAATGAAAGTCTGAAGGCTCTTGAAATGAGACCCATGGGGGCTTCTGTTAGCCCTCTCACTCTACTCCTATGTAGGCAGTAATACATAGAGGATCATTTCCTTATCACTGAAGTGAACTAGAAAAGTTGATAGTTCCGGACCAGTGTGTACATGATCTACATAAAATAGATCATCAGGTACTATCATCCAAGAGTATGTATTTTGGGTATATCAGGTTCTATTATCATAGTAGAACATTCTGTTCACTGAGTTTCCAATTTATCTCTCCAAAGCAGACCAGTAGCATGTTCTTTTTAGAAGAAATGAGTGGGATGCAAGAAGCAATGGTGACCAAATTAATTGTTGAAATGATAGTCATATATTTAAATAAGCATGGACTAAAAGTAAAAATGACTAATTTTGCTGGGGAAGGTAAAAATAAGATTGGCACTAAACTGCTAAACAAGCTAACATGGAAGATGGAAAGAGTTTCAAATATGAATTATTTGGGTCTCTGTTCAGAAGAGGGATAAAGATACTAACCTTGCACTCTTTAGTCTGCATTAAAATTATAAGGATACCTAGAAATCCCATTCCTAATTTACCTGAGAGGAACGAAAACTTAGGTTCACACAAACACCTGTAGGTAAATGCAGTAGTTTTATTTATAATTACCAAAAACTTGAAACAACCACATAGTCCTTCAGCTGGTGAAAAAACAATTGTTTGCTACATACATGCAACAGAATACTACGACTACTCAGCAGTTTAAAGGAACAAACTATTGAGATGCCTGACTGGCTTAGTAGAGCATGCAATTCTTTTTCATTTGTTTCGTTTGGTTTTCTGGTGCAAAAAGGTGATTTTATTAAAGCAGGGACAAGACCCATGGGCATGAAGAGCTGTAATGGGGTTGTGAAGAGTGACTGGTTATATAGTATGGGGCTGGGGAGGAAAAGTCCAAAGGGAAGTTTCCAAAGTGATTTTCATTTGCTAAAGACTCCCTAGATTACTGGAGGCCTAGGTATTGTCAAGTTAAGGTGGTTTTTCCCCTCTAGCAAAGCATTAACTTTAAGACAATAGGAAGGTCCTGGACTTCAGGCAATTGATGGGATTGCCTTTTTCTTGTAAACTGAGAGAGACTCTTACCGGTTTAACCATTTGTTTTTTGTCCTTTCTCCTGTTTTGGGGTAGTCAGGAGTGTCGAAGGAATATCACACATACCCCACCGGGGAGGGGTGGGGTAGGTGTGCTAGCTTGTGCTTTGCCTTCACCCTGCCTTATGCTCCTGCATCATATCCCCCTGAACAACTTTGACCCTTAAATCTTTAAGGTTGCTGAAGGTGGAAGGTCTCATCTTCTGTAGCTTCTTCCTGCCGAGTAAGGGCATAGAGCTGTTCCTACCTATATGCGTCAGTGTTGGTCAGTCGGGGAACACACGGGGTTAAGGTGGAGGCAGCTGACTCCCCGGTGGACAACGTAGATGAACCTGCTTGAGTAGAAGGGATCATCTGTTGGCTTGAAGTTACTGCAGTGATGGAGTCTTGCACCAGGCAGAGAGAGACATGGGAGAAACAGCAAAACACAATTAGAATAAATAGAAAGATTAGCCCCAATCTTAGCCCTTTGGTAGTTGACAAAAATCCTCTAGTCCAGGAGTTTAACCAATCACTAAAAGGAAGAGAGGGATTGTTTAAAGCACCAATTTGAGTATTCACAGCAGTTAGAAATCCAGAAAGATTTTTGTGGTAATCTAGAATGTATACACAGCATTTTGTTTTTATAAGAGCTCAAGTTCCATCTTGTGCAGCAGCTAAAAATGCCATTCTATTTTATAGAACTGTTTCATGCATTTGAGTCATATTAGTATTTAATAATATAATACTATTTAGAGAGTCATTTAAGGCCTTAAATGTGTAGCAGGTGGTATTTAGCCATCATATAGACTATTTTGCTTAGTAAGCAATCAGGTAATTATGAGGTACTTTTATAGAAACAAGAAAAATACAGGTTAATGGTTAGAGCAAATTTCAAACCCAGTGTCTACTATTGATAATGATGAAATTTGGGGGGTAATGGTGGGGTGGTCCAGAGCCGATGGCCAAGAAGGAATTGTTGAAGACGTCTTTGGTGCACAAAGGTGATTTTATTAAAGCATGGGGACAGGATCTGTGGGCAGGAAGAGCTGCACTAGAGTCTTGATGGGTAGCTGATTAGATACCCTCAGGTTGGGAGGGGGTCAGGGATAGAATATGTCTCTAAGGAATTTTGGAAGCAAGGTTTCCAAGACCTTGAGGGGCCAGCTGTTGTTAGGGAAACACCATTTATCACCATTTAGTAAAAACTCAGTCATGAGACCCTTCAGATGTGTATCAAGGGCCATAGGCTTGAGCATGATTGCCAGCATATATCTTGAGGCAGTTGAGATAAAGGAAGTAGACTTACAGGATCTTTGAGGTTGGGATAATGTTAAACTAAGGTTCTCTTTTGCCCCCAGCAAAGTGTCATGGTCCAGGCAGCTGAGCTCCTAGAGAGAGGTCACTGCCGGTTTCAAGGATTTGTGAATGGGCTGTAGGCAGTTGGGAATTAAATTTTTCTTAGTTCCCCACATTACCATGGCAGCACTTAAACCTCCTTTAAGATTTTTCCTTTGTTCTTTGGTAGCCAGGAGTGTCCAAGGAATATATCACACATATTCCACTTGGGAGGGGAGAGTGCTGTTAGCCTATATTTTGCCATAAGCTTGCCCCACGCCACCTCCAAGAATTTTAGTTGTCAGATGGAGTTGGACAAGACTGCAGGAGTCAGATGGTCCTTCTGATTTGTAAATCAAATGTCTCTGGTGAATCTTTGAATGGCCCATTGTAAAAAGAATGGTAAGTATAGACTGGGGAAAGGAGAAGGAAAAAGAAAGGTACAACTATCATAAGAGAAGTTGGAGGTCTTCCCCAGGTTTACAGGAATGAGAAGACACATTAGTTTGCTCATTGATTTCCTGTAAAGGGCATGCAGGTAGCATGGATAGATACAGGAGCCCATGAAGAGTGCCCCTCTAACTTTATTGCAGTGAGAGGATATAATATGACCCAGTAGGGGCCCTTTTATTTTGGAGTTAAATCCCCTGCTGTATTAGACTTTGAATCTTCTAAGTAAAACAGGTCTTTGGGTTTATATGGGGTGAGTTTCTAGGAACTGTCACATCAGATTTAGGAAGGATGTGGTTTGCATATTCACTCAGAGATTTTTTAATAATCCAGCCTCAGGTGAATAGGTTTTTATTTAATGTTTGTTTATTTTTGAGAGAGAGAGCGCGCGCACAAGCAGGCGTGGGAGGGGCAGAGAGGGAGATAACAGAATCTGAAGTAGGCTCCAGGCTCCCCGCTGTCAGCATAGAGCCCGAGGTGGGGCTCGAACTCATGAATTGTGAGATCATGACCTGAGAAGAAGTTGGACGCTCAGCCAACTGAGCCATCCAGGTGCCACTCAAATGAATAGTTTAATAAAACACTATAGTCTTTATTGATTGGTCTACAGTAAGAAAAGATTTTATATACAATTATTGGGCAAGTCCATCCCATTTTCCAGTTTAAATAAACATATGCCCATGGGGTCCTGTTACTATCCCCATAGAATAACAAGCACAAAGATTGTCCATATCAGTTCTATTGTGACAATTTTTCTGAAGTTTACCTCAAGTTGTCTAGTTTAGGCAAACAACATTTAAAGACAACCAGAACTAGAATTTAACATCATCCATAAAGGTACATTATTGAAACATAGTTTTTCTCTCTAAAAACCCTCGTTTCCGGAGATAGCCAGATGAAGACCAATTTGCTTGTAATAGAAGTCCAGTTTTAACAGACTTGGCCTAATTATTTACATAAATTCAGCAAGGACAGCAATTTATAAGGAATCTCTAGGTTGAACCTTTTAGTAGCCTCTCCAGGCCAGAAGCCAAGTACTTGCTGTCAGACATGCCTTCAATACCTGTTTGGGTGCATTCCTCATCATGGGGTCCCCAAAGTATACTTAGGTTCCTGCACTTGCCAGGAAGTGACCTTCTTTACTCACCTGATAAGGCTGCTGGGAACTCTGTAAACAAGGTATTAGGCCAACATTTCCAAGGGGCTTTATGGCTCCAGGTTTCATAAAGTCATGCTCCTTAAAGCTGTAGGGTTGTATCTGAGTCTATGCATGTCGCTCTCAAATAGGACATTCCAGGCAAAGCCTTGGTAAAGTAACCAGTATTTCCAGTGGTGTCCTGTTACAGGGAGAAGATTCTTATTGAACTGATGCAAATAAGTATGATTGCTGGAAGAATACTTACTGAGACTTTGAATTTTAGAGTGTTCAGGTAGAAAAGTTAAATGCTTCAGTTTGTTTACAAATGAATACTCTATCACATTTCTGTAAATCACAGTTGTCTTAAGAGAATGTTTCCTTACTCTGGAAGAGCAAACATCAGAGAACCAGCAATACTTCAAAACAAGAGTCACAAAACTATAACCATCTTTTTCAGTTTATTTAGTCCCATGTTAACTAATTTTTGTTCCGTTCGAATGCAGCTTTTTAGTTCTGGAAATTCTTACCCATTTTAGTATTAATCTTTTTTTTAAATTTTTAACTGTTATTTATTTCTCAGAGAGAGAGAGAG
>NW_027528862.1:354191-360337 GCF_008692635.1 Crocuta crocuta | reverse complement strand
CCAGTATTAATCTTAAAGATGCCAAATACCTATTTGTTCTAAAAGTCCTTCTTAGAAATCTCGTTGAAGATGAAACACATTTTGTAAGAGAAAAAGCACAGTAACTATAAATGACAGAAGACTCAAAAATGGGCATGGTTAATAATCTGATGAGAGTTCATTATAATGCAATTGACAAGGTAATCTAGTTATTTCTGTGACACATAACGCTTCAGTAATCAGATATCAGCGATAACCTTACTACCCAAACATTAAAACTTTAATATATATATGCGTATCTATGCTGTGTGTGTATATGTGTGTGTGTATATATATGTGTGTGTATATATATATACACACACATATATATTTGAATAGTTACAGCATTTACCCAAACAATACAACCTAACTTGTACCACTATTTGACAGTGTTTCCAGAGTAACTTAACATACCAAATAAAGAGGCCTAATTGGTCAAAAAGACTTCATTTACAATTTAAATCTTGAGAAAGTTTGTTAAAGCCTTAGAAAAGTATAGAGAACATTCTAAATATGATTACAGATCATTATAAATCTTATTTATTTAACCAAGATGGCTATAAGAGATTCCAAAGGCAGATATGTAGTTGTTATGTAGTTGTTAGCAAGACCTAATTCCTTTAGGGGCGCCTGGGTGGCTTAGTCGGTTAAGCGTCCAACTTTCGCTTAGGTCATGATCTCGCGGTTCGTGGGTTCGAGCCCCGCGTCGGGCTCTGTGCTGACTGCCAGCTCAGAGCCTGGAGCCTGTTTCAGAGTCTGTGACCCCTCTCTCTCTGATCCTCCCCTGCTCACGCTGTCTCTCTCTCTCTCTCCTGGAAATAAATAAAACATTAAAAAATTTTTTAAAAAAAGACCTAATTCCTTTAACACTGAGAAGTTTTAACTAAGTAATCAAAGACCTGATAGAGGCAAAACAATAAGCTTTGGTTTTCCCAGAAGAGAGAAAAACCTTTGCATATTATTATTTTTCTTATCAAGAGCAGAACAAAGCAAGAAAACTTTTTTTGAACAGAGAAAAGCAGTTTTTTACCTTATACCAGTGTACTTTAAAACACTTTTTATGTCTTTATTTTATTTTTTTGAGAGACAGAGCGAGTGGGGGAGGGGCAGAGAGAGAGGGAGACACAGAATCTGAAGCAGGCTCCAGGCTCTGAGCTGTCAGCACAAAGCCCAATGCGGGGCTCGAACCCACGGACTGTGAGATCATGACCTGAGCCAAAGTCGGACACTTAACCAACTGAGCCACCGAGGCGCCCCACCAGTGTACTTTTAAAATCCATTCGTTGCAAATTTATTCCATCCTAACCACACATAAAATTCCAAAGATTTACCTTCACAAACCTGAACCTTCTACAATTTTCCTTTGCCTTCATATTTTGTCCCAAGCCATGTCTCTTCAAACAATCAGTCTTATTTAGGACAAGATTACTCTTTTACCGTCAACAAAAAAATGTATTTTCATTCCTTAGATCCTTCTTACATATCTCCTACTTTTTTACATACAGAATTGGGTTTTTTCCCCCATTAGTCTTAATTACGTTTAGCAGAATTTTAACTCTTAGAACTTAGTCTCCATTGTGAACTGTTACACCAGAAGTTTTGGTGGCAAATTTATGAATCTGTTAAGCACAAAGCATGTTTTCCAAGAGACTCAAATATCCTTAGTTTTTCTGCAATAAATAAAAAGCACAAACCTACAGTTAGTAATCAATGCTTAAGTATTTTATCTCATTAGATATCCAATGAATTCAATCCCGTTTATCATGCAAGCAAAACTTTTTTAAGTTTCAGGTTACCAGAGACTGAAAGCTATCTTAATTACCCATGAAAACTTTGAGATAAACAAAATAAACCATTATTTTAAGTCATCTTTTTGCTAACACGTTGCAACAGAGATAACATGAGCTTATTTTACCTTCAGCAAACCTCATAGAAAAGTTTTTTTTATTTAATACTGATAAACAGGTCTATCTCAAGCCAGAAAACTTAAATTAGCCTGAACACCAAATATGTTACACCTTCATCCAGTTAAAAAACGATTTTTCCCCATTGTCACTTTTTACCTGAGACACCAGTGTGGGGACCTGAGGTGGCGGTCCAAGTGGGTGCTCTTCCCTCCTTGGCATCGAGGAGGAGCCAGTGATGCCAGAGGCACTGAGGAGGGTACAGGAACCAGTTATGTGGGCCACACCCAAGGTGGTGCAGAAACAGGAGGAGGGGGAGGGGAAGGCAGAAGAGACGAGATGCCAGCAGAAGGCAGACAAACAGAATTCCCGGTTCTAATCCTTGTCAACTCAGAGGAGCAGATGCCATGTTTGTTCCACCAAAGTGGAATTAGCCCATGTCAGGCCAGAGTAGACAGGGAGTTAACCCGAATGGAGTTTCCGCAGCTGCTTGGGAATATTCCTTAAAGTCCCATCCTGAGGTAGACTACCCACAGTTGTCTCCAATGATAGCTGTTAACCCAGGAAATGAAGGAAGAAGAGGCCTCCACATCTATTACAAGGAGGAATAGTCAGTGTCCCATTTGTCAGGGATGGCCTGTGTTTCCTCCAGCAACTGAGTTTTATCAGGAGAAGCCTATTTAGACATCCAATATGTCAGGAAGGAGTTGACTGGGCAAACACATTCTAGAAGAAGCTTTTGGTCTAGGTCTTGATTCAGAGTTGTGAAGGCCTGAACCTAGGGTACGTCTGTCCATTTGTCCTCTTGAAGGCCATGCAGTGTTACAAGAGATCCGTCCTTTCCTAAAGTTTGCAATCCAAATTGTTTCCAGTAGGTTAAAAAGCCATCCCAGGGGAGAGTCCTTGGGGACCGAAGAGATGTTCCCATGCTCCTCCTAGAGAAAAAAATAGAAGTACAGAAGGTCCATTGCCACGAAAATCCCCCCGACTCCTGGGTGGTGTCCCACATGCAGGATATGTCAGAGGTTCCTGAGGTGTCAAAGCGACCTGAGGCAATTGCTATGATCACTGACCAGCTGCTAAGGGCACCTGAGGAAGGATGCTAGTGTTCCCCCCCCCCCACTTCCCCATTGCATCCGAGGCTACAAATGGGTGCTGGCATATGGACCTGAGTTTGCCTTGCTGAGAAGGCCGAGAAGAAACTGCTGTTTTTAACCCGTGGAAAACTCTGGAAAAGTTTTACAAGGGGGAACCACCCAATTCTGTAATTTAAGTAGTAGTTAGTAGAGGACATTGATAGAAAACAGTAAAGACAGAAATCCATCATGATCTAAGCGACATTCCAACACATACAGTCTCTACAGCCAACTTCCCTAGGAAACGGTCCCCATTGGGTTTTAATTCAAACGGGTACTGGTGTCGGCCGGTCCCCAGTGGAGGTCCTGTGGCCAGAAGCAGCTAGACCAGGGGTGTGGAGGGGATCAGGTTAGACCGATGAGGAGGAAGCCACACACGGGAGTCTTAAGACTGGCCGGTGTCCTGGTGACTTAGGTGGCTGTCCCGTGCCCGAGACGGACAACTTTGTATAAGGACAGGAATAAAGAGAGGGCATCCAGTTTCCGGGTCTTATGACCATTCCAGCCAGGGTACTAACTTCCAGCCAAAAGGCAGCCTTTCTCCTCCCTGAAGAGTAGCCACGGGCTGGAGGATTGCAGCCTGAGCAATGGATGTGAAAGTGCTCTGGTGAGACCATACTCCTCGCAAAGCCCCTGAAATGAAAACAAAGGAAGAAAAAAAGTACTCTCCAGGTTTGCACCAAAGCTTAGAGTCCAGATGAAAAGACTCATAAACTCCACACATTGGGCACCAAATGATGAAGTTTTGGGGTGATGGGTTCAGAGCTGACAGCCAAGAAAGAATTCTTGAAGACATCTCTGGTGTAAAAAGGTGATTTTATTAAAGCACCCAAACAGGACCTGTGAGTAGGAAGAGCTACAAGCATGCAATTTTTTATCTCGGGGTCGTGAGTTCAAGGCCCACATTGGGTGTAGAGCTTACTTAGAAAAAAATAAAAGAAACAAACTCTTGATACATTAAACAATGTGAATCTCCATTGAGTTATGTTTAAAATAGCCAGACTCAAAAGGGTGCATCTGGTATAATTCCATTTACATTACATTGTGCAATCGGCAAAACTAGAAGTGGAAAACACAATAGTGTGGGTTGGTTGGGGAGAGGGGCTGATGAGAGGGGCTCTCATGAGGTAATGGAGCTATTCGGTATCTTAATTGTGGAGTTATACATTGCATTTGTTAAAACTTGGAAGCATACACCAGAATGAATTCTACTGTGTGTAAATTATAAGTTTTATAAGTCAAGAAAAGTGAGCGACTCAGAAGTTAGCAGATAGTATGAATAGGCAATTCACGGAAGAGGAGCCCCCAATGGCCAATTGATTTATAAGATCTAATTGTGGAGTGCACAATAAAACAGGTATAATTTCACATGCACCAGATTGGCAAAACTGATCAACTTTGAAAAGCAATATGGTGATGTTTTGTAAAGCCAAAGTTCCTCACATCTTAAGACAGCAATTCTAAACTTAGATATATATCCTAGAGGAATTCTCACATCATGTACAAAGAAATACATAAGAACGTTTCTATACAATCTGTAATTAGTAAAAAAAAAAAAGGGGGGGGGACACGTTGTGTTCAACAACACTAGGTGAATTGTGGTGTATTTTAAAGTATATAATGTTATATTNGCAATCTGAGGAGGGACAGAGAGAGGGGGAGACACAGAATCCAAAGCAGGCTCCACACTTTCAGCGCAAAGCCTGACATGGGGCTTGAACTCATGAACCGTGAGATCATGACCTGTGCTGAAGTTGGACGCTCAGCCAACTGAGCCACCCAGGTGTCCCAATATAAAATTTTTTAAAGCTTATTTTCCTTTAGTAATCTTTGCACCCAGTGTGGTGCTCAAGCTCATGACCCCGAAATCAAGAGTCACATGTTCTTCTGACTAAACCAGCCAGGTGCCCCCCATTTATGTAAATTTTAAATTATTAAAAGTAAATAAAATTCCTTCTTTAAATTTAAAAGTATAAATAATGCTTTTTAATGTTTAAGGGCACATATATACATAAAAAACTGAACTACTAAAAATTTTTTTTATGTTTTTTTTATTTATTTCTAAGAGAGAGAGAGAGAGACAGCGTGAGCAGGGGAGGGTCAGAGAGAGAGGGAGTCACAGACTGAAATAGGCTCCAGCTGACAGCACAGAGCCCGATGCGGGGCTCGAACCCACGAACCGCGAGATCATGACCTAAGCGAAAGTTGGACGCTTAACCGACTAAGCCACCCAGGTGCCCCTGAACTACTAAAAATTTTAAATTGCTTTAGAATAGTAAACACCACTTCCAGGACAGTGATAATCTCTTGGGGGAAGAGGAAGGAGAATAGGGTAAAGAGAGGGGTACATAAAACTTGAATTCTATCTGTAGTGTTTTGTGAAAATGTACAGGCCCTGCAATCAAGTGGTTTCCCCCTCACACTGGAGAAACTTGTTCTGTATGGACCAGAAATCTTGTACGTGAATATTTGTAACAATTTCCAACCAAGTTTGTTAACGAGGTTCTTTGAATATTCTGTATTGTTATTAATTTTTTCTCTTTAGTTTTAACCTACCAATAATTGAGACAGGAGTATTACCATCTCCCACCTTTTATCCTTATGTAGTGACCGTCTCAATCCCTAACAATGCATTTTATTTTATTTTTCAAGTTTATTTATTTTGAAAGAGCGAGCGAGAGTTCACACACGCACAGGAAGGGCAGAGAGAGAGAGAGAGAGTAGGAGAGAGAGAATCTTAAGCAGGCTCCACACTGTCATCTCAGAGCCCAATGGAGAGGCTCAGACTCAACCATGAGATCATGACCTGAGCTAAAACCAAGAGTCAGTCAGATGCATGAAGGACTGAGCCAAGTAGGCACCCCCCCCCAACAATAAATTTTAAATTCTCTTTTGTCTTATATTAATATAACTACTTTGGCTTCTGGCTAGTATTTGCTTGGTATATTTCTTCATTGCTTAACTGTCACCCTTTCTGTGTTCTTCTATTTTTAGGGGTGTCTTTCCATTTTAAGTGGCTTTTCCTTTTCTGCCCTTTATTTGGCAATCTCTGTCTTTTAACTGGATAATTACATACATTTGCTTCTTG
>NW_027528862.1:345912-353881 GCF_008692635.1 Crocuta crocuta | reverse complement strand
CCATTTGCATCTTTTCACATTTATTTGTATTTTTTTAATTAAAAAAATTTTTTAGTGTTTATTTTTGAGAGAGGGTGTGTGAGTGGGGGATAGGCAGAGAGTGAGGGAGACAGAATCTGAAGCAGGTTCCAGGCTCTGTGCTGTTAGCACAGAGCCAGACGTGGGGCTCGAACTCACTAACTGTGAGATCATGACCTGAGCTGAAGTTGCTTAACCAACTGAGCCACCCAGGCACCCCTATTTGTATTTGTTTCTAACATCTTACTGGTTCCTCTCTATCTATTCTAATTTCCTTTTCTTTTTCTCCTTTCCCATCTTAAAAAAATGAATTTTATTTTCATATTTCATTTTCCCCACTGCATATTTGGAAATGATATACTCTATTTCTTGATATGTTAGCTTGTATGCTTAAAGTCTAAAGTTAATATCTAAATTCTTCCAAATAGTATATGGGTGTTAGAACACTTTTTGTTCTCATTAAGACACTTTACATACTGCTCACCTCTTTCCCAACTTCCATGGTATTGTCCAGTATTTTAGTTTTGTTCTCTTTTTAAAAATAAATGCCACAATTAAAACAGTCTGCTCAAACACCACTTTCAATGAGGCTTACCGGAGCCACCGTATTTCAAATATCAACTTGCTGGGGCACCTGGGTGGCTGAGTCGGTTAGGCGTCTGATCTTGGTTTCAGCTCAGGTCATGATCCCACAGTTCGTGGGATCGAGCCCTGAGTCAGGCCCTGTGCTGACAGCACGTAGCCTGGTTGGGATTCTTTCTCTCTCTCTCTGCCCCTCTCTCACTTGTGCTCACAGTCTGTCTCTCTCAAAATAAGTAAATTTTAAAATAAAATATCAACTTGCCTACCATCCCCACAACACACATATTCCTGATTCCTCACTCACCCTGTTCTTTTTCCTTTTTCACATATTGTTACCTTCTAGTATACTATGCAATATACTTGTTTACTATGTTTATGGTCTATTGTCTGTCTATTTCACTAGAGTAGAGTTTAAGCTTCATTAGGGCAGAGACCTTTGGTTCCTTGATTATCCCCAACTCTTAGAACAGTGTCTGGCCATAGTAGGTGCATGTGTTTCCTGTGGCTGCTGTTAACGAATTAGCACAGATTTAGTGACTTAAATTCGCAGAAATGAATTCTCTTACAGTTATGGAGGCCAGGAGTTGGAAATCAGCTTCATTGGGCTGAAGTCAAGGTGCTGGCAAGGCCACACGCCCCCTAGAAACTGGAGGGGAAAATCAGTTTCTTGGCTTTTCAGATATCTCGGCCTGCATTCCTTGCATTCTTTGGCTCATGTCCCTTTCTCCCATCTTCAAAGCCAGCAGCATAGCATCTTCTCTTCTCTGACTCCACTTCTACCATCTGGCTTTCTTCTGTACTCTGCAATCTCCTTCTGCCTGTCTCCTACAGAGACATTTGTGATGGCATTTTGGGACCACTCAGATAATCTAAAATCTCATCTCAAAATCCTTAATCAGACATGCAAAACCCCTTTTTCCAAATAAGGTGACATTTTACAGGTTCTAGGGCTTAGGACCTGATATCTTGGGCAGTCATTATTCAGCCCACTACAGTAGGTGATAAATAAATACATGTTGAAGAAGTCAACAAATTATTTTATATGATGTATAATTTACATATTTTCTAATTTTTGTCTTCATCATTCTTTTTGGCATCTCAGAGTTGTTAATTTATTTCCTTCGAAAGTGCATCTTTCACAAACTTATTTGGTATAGGGTGATTGTGGGTATATTTGTTTTTCCTTTTTTTGGGAGAGAGAGTGAGGGAGTGTGTGTGTGTGTGTGTGTGTGTGTGTGAACTGGGGAGGGGCAGAGAGAGAATCTTAAGCAGGCTCCATGCTAACCGCGGAGCCTGACACGGGGCTCATCTCAACGACCGTGAGATCATGACCTGAGCCAAAATCAAGAGTTGGATGCTTAACTGACTGAGCCACCCAGGCGCCCCAAGTTTGTTTTTCCTTAACTGAGAATGTTTTTGCCTTGAAATATTTTTCTAGCTGCACAATTCTTGGTTGCCTGTCATTTTTTCTCAGCTCTCAGAAGATGCTGCATCATCTTCCAGCTTCCGATACTGTTACCACACTGAAGAATTTACTGTTAGCCTCATTTTTATTCCTTTACAGATGATCTGACTTACCACTCTGATTACATTTGAGATTGCCTTTTTGTACAAGTGTTCTGTAGTTTGAGTATGTGTTTTTATCCTGCTTGGTATATAATATTGTTTTGTTTGCACGTGGATTCACATCCTTTATTAGTTCTGGAAATTCTCAGCCATTATTTTGTTTTGTTTTGTTTTGTTTTTTTAATGTTTTAATTATTTCTAGGAGAGAGAGAGAGAGAGCGTGAGCAGGGGAGGGTCAGAGAGAGAGGGAGTCACAGACTGAAACAGGCTCCAGGCTCTGAGCTGGCAGTCAGCACAGAGCCCGACGCGGGGCTCGAACCCACGAACCGTGAGATCATGACCCAAGCAAAAGTCGGACGCTTAACCGACTAAGCCACCCAGGCGCCCCTATTATTTTGTTTTTTAAACATTGCCTTTCCTCTCCTCTTTCTCTTCTCTCCCCCTGGAACTAAATCAGATACATTAGAGCTTCGCACTGTATCTCCCATGTCTGTTGTCTCTCTTTCATGGTTTCTAAGGCTGCATTCTAGATAGTTTCTTTAGATCTGTCAGAGGGAAGATCACCTGTTTCCAGACCACAGTTGACGCTGGGTAACTGAAACTGCAGAAAGTGAAACCATGGATAAATGGGGAGGGAGGAACTACTGCAGTTCTGTTTTTAAATTCTTGAGGAACTTCCATACTGGTTTCTATATCAGCTGCATAAATTTATATTCCCACCAACAATGGATGTGGGCTTCCTTTTGTCCACATCCTAGCCAACCCTTGTAATCACGTGTCTTTTTGATGATAGTCCTTCTAATACGTATGTAGTGGTATCTCACTGTGGTTTTGATTTGCATTTCCCTGATGTTTCATGATGCTGAGCACCTTTCCATGTGCCTGTTGGTCATTTGTATGTCTTCCTTGGAAAAACATCTATTTGGTTCCTCTGCCCATTTTTTAATTTTTAATTTTTATTTATTTATTTATTTATTTTATTTTTTGAGAGAGAGAGAGCACGAGTCGGGGAGGGGCAGAGAGAGAGCGGGACAGAGGATCCGAAGTGGGCTCTGCACTGACACCAGTGAGCCCTATGTGGGGCTTGCACTCATGAACTGCGAGGTCATGACCTGAGCTGAAGTCAGACACTCAACTGACTGAGCCACCCAGGCACCCCTCTCTGCCCATTTTTCTTATAAAGATTTTTTTAAAGTTTATTTTGAGAGAGAGAATGAATGGGAGAAGGGCAGAGAGTGAGGGAGAGACAGAATCCCAACCAGGTTCTGTACTGTCTGCACACAGCCCGATGCAGGGCTCCCTCCCATGATGCTGAGATCATGACCTGAGCCAAAAGCAAGAATTGGACACTCTACCAGCTGAACCACCCAGGCGCCCCAGGATTTTATTTTTAAGTAATCTCCTCACTCAGTGTGGGGCTCGAACCCACAACCCCAAGCTCAAGAACTGCACACTCCATCAACTGCGCCAGCCAGGCACCCCCTCTGCCCATTTTTTACTTGGATTGTTTTGTTTGGGTTTTTGCTTTTAGAGTTGTATGAGTTTTTATATATTTTGGATATATTAACCCCTTATGGGATGTATGATTTGAAAATATTTTCTACCATTCTGTAGTTGGCCTCTTCATTTTGTTGGTGGTGGTGTCCTTTGCTGCGCTGAAGCTTTTTAGTTTGAGGTAGTCCCACTTGTCTATCTTTTATTTTCTTGCCTTTGCATATCTTCCATGTCTCTACTTAATTTTTTTTAATGTGTGGAATACAGTTACAGCTCTTTTAATATCTTCTCCACTAATTCCAACATTTCTGCTTTGTTTCTCATAAACTGATTATTCTCCTTATGGGTTGTAGTTCCTTGCCTCTTTTATGATTTTGAATGGATGCCAGGTATTGTCAGTTTCATTATGTTGGGTCACGGATCTTTTGGTATTTCTGTAAATCTTATTGAGCTCCTTAGTGTTCTGCACTGCTCAGGCGAGACCTGTATATACTTAGTGCCCCGTAAGTCATGAGGTTTTGCACTCTGGCTGGTGGGATTAGGCACTATGTCTGGCCTTATGTGTACACCAGACTGGCTGCTTGCAGTACAGTCAGTAGAAGATTCAGCAGGGATGAACCTCTCACCTCAGCATCCTGGCCCACAGGTCTCAGTACTCTTGGGGGCTGCTCCTCCGCAGTGGTTTGGGGTGTCAGGTTTATGGGAAGTGCACATTCCTTGCTTATCTTCTTGGGGCACTGATACAGCAGTTGGCATGAGGGACAGCAGTGGGCATGAGNCACCCAACTTAAAAAAAAGTTTATTTATTTTAAATTTTAATATATATTTATTTTTGAGAGACAGCAGACATGAGAAGAGGAGGGGCAGAGAGAGAGGGGGACAGTGGATCTGAAGCGGGCTCCATGCTGACAGCAGAGAGCCCCGTGTGGGGCTTGAACCCACGAACTATGAGGTCATGATCTGAGCCGAAGTTGGGTGCTTAACCAACTGAGCCACCCAGGCACCCCTATTTATTTAGTTTGAGAGGAAGACAGTGCAGGAGCAGGAGAGGGGCAGAGAGAGAGAGAGAGAGAGAGAGAGAGAGAGAATTCCAAGCAGGCTCTGCACCATCAGCGCAGAGCCTGACATGAGGCTTGAATTCACGAACCATGAGATCGTGACCTGAGTGGAAATCAAGACCTGAGTACAAGCTAATTGAGCTATCCAGGCTCCTTGAGCCCCACAGCTTTTGGGTCCAGCCTAGGGTGGAGGACTAACCTTACTTTTTTTTAATTAAAAAAATTTTTTTTCATTTTAGAGAGAGAGAGCACAAGTTGGGGAGAGGGGCAGAGGGAGAGAGAGAATCTCAAGTGAGTTCCATGCAGGGCTCGATCCCATGACCCTGGGATCATGACCTGAGCCAAAATCAAGAGTTGGATGCTCAACTGACTGAGCCACCCAGACGCCCCAGGCTAATGTTACTTTTTAACCATTTTTCAGAGATCACTTATCCTGCATTGTCTGATGTTATCTTGAAAACCATTGTTTCATGAACTTTCTGTGGGGGTTTTTTTTGTTTTTTTGTTTTGTTTTTTGTTGTTGTTGTTGTTGTTTCAGGCAAAGGGTAAATCCTTGCCTGGACGCAGAAGTCCTCTATATTTCCATACATTTATCTTTGTGTACTAGGCATCTTAAAGGCAAGGTAAACTCAGTAGTAATATGTGGAATCCACAGGGTTAGACAAACAAATGTCGGAAGCCGGGGGGGTGGGGTTCCAATCTTATTAAAATTTAAACCATGTAACTCCTGGGGAAATCATTTCAGGAAATGTGACCAGAATCCATCCTCGGGTTTAGTATCTGCCCCTAGCAGCCTGGCCCTTCCCAGCACATGAAGAGTTAATCCTCAAATAGGTCATCTGTTCAACTTCCCTAAAGACTCATGGGACAAGATGCAATTAGTCATACAAGACCAATTTGTCACCAAACCAATTGCCCAAAGGCCTAATCCAGAACACAGTGTTTTGAAAGGTCTCACAAAACCTACCATGCCCCACACAGTTTGGCCAGGATTGTATTTGCAGAATACCAGTCAGCAAAGTGAGTCTTCCACTGAACAGGTTAGGAATGTTTCTGAAAAGCCAGTGGGCAGCACCTAGTAGGGGGGGACAAAACCCAAGGGCTAGGGCCACTGCCGCTGCCTCCCTTCCTCATCCCATCAACAGAGCGAGCCTGCCCCTTTCTCACCTCTCCCCAGGAACGTACCCTTGTCAGTAAGAAAGTCCAACCCTTGGGGGCGCCTGGCTGGCTCAGTCAGAGGAGCACGTGACTCTGATCTCAGGGTTATGAGTTTGAGCTCCACATCGGGTGTAGAGATTACTAAAGCAAATAAACTTTAAGTTTATTTTGAGAAGAAGAAAGAGAGCGCGCGCACCCCCACACATGCACAAGTAGGGGAGTGGCAGAGAGAGGGAGAGAGTGTATTCCAAGCAGGCTCCACGCTGTCAGACATGGAGCCTGATGCAGGGCTCAAACTCACAAACCACGAGATCATGACCTGAGCCAAAGTCGGACGCTCAACCGACTGAGCCCCCGAGGCGTCCCTAGCCTAGGACACTTACGTCCTTAGTCAAGATGCATGGTTTTTCTTGATTTGGGGGCGGGGGGCTCTTCAGAAGCACAACATACTTCACATTGTTGCATGATCTAGGATTTCCCTATCAGAATGTTCACTACGCTTTATGTACATTTTTGTGCAACACTGGTAATTTTCATATTCTAATTTCATTTCTGTTGTAACCCTACGTCACTTCTTACTGGAACTTTCAACACTCCCGCTGCTTTGTGTGTTTTAGATAATAATGCTTATTAAGCTGTTCAAACCTAAGCAAAAGCACAGCAAACGTGTCCGATGAACACCAATGCCATCTCCTGGTGGCATACTTGATAACATTTGGTCTCCATAGATAAGGTTCTGTGTATGGGGAGCTTCCTGTATGCCAGGCGTTGCGGTAGGAGCTGGGAATACAGTGGGGAGCAAGACAGACCTGGTCCCTGCTCTGCCCAAATTCTCAGTCCGAGGGATGGATGGGGGAAACGGCAGTTGTCATACATGGTGGGGAAATGATGGGGAGCTATAGAAGCAGGAGGAGGGTCACCTAATCCGGACTTAGAGACCAGAAATTCTGGAGGAAGTGATGTCTAAGCTGAGAGCAGAAGGACGAGTAAGATTGGGTCGATAAAGATGAAGGGGAGAGGGTCCTCTGAAGGGAAAGTGTCCTGTTCAGGGACCTGAACCAAGACCTTCGGTCTTGCTGGATGCGAATTGTGATGAGGAAGGCCAGAGGGGTAGGTGAGATCCTTGGGGAAGGAGTGAGAGTAGTTGGGTGCTCTGGAGGGAGACACTTTGAGGCTCGGCTCTTCTACTTAGTGAACGTAGACAAGTTATTTAATATTTTAAACCTCAGTTTCCCCACGTGTAAAATAAAGACAGTACTCAATATCTACTTCATAGGCTTGTTTAAGTGTTAATAAGATAGTGCACATAACATACCTAATACTTAGTATGTGCTCAGTAAATGTAGCAATTATTTTTATATTATTTCTTCTAATATGAAGTTGACATATTTTAGCTGTTGAAGACTTGGTGTCATTGATTTGTACAGGATATATGTATGTATTATATACGTATATTTGTATAGATACACATTTTCCACATTATATGTATTTTAATTTTTAAAAAGATCTTTTTAAATGTTTGTTTAATTTTAAGAGAGAGAATGCAAGCAGGGAACAGGCAGAGAGAGAAAGAGAGGGAGACAAAATCTGAAGCAGTCTCCAGGCTCTGTGTTGTCGGCACAGAGCCTGACATGGTGCTCAAACTCATGAACCACAAGATTATGACCTAAGCTGAAGTTGGATGTTTAACCGATTTAGCCACACTTTCGCCCCAACATTGTATATATAGTTAAAAGTAAGCTTCACACCCAGCACAGAGACCAACACAGGGCTTGAACCACTGACCCGGAAATCAAGACCTGAGCTGAGATCAAGAGTCAGGTTCTTAACTGACTGAGCCACCGAGGCACCCCTTCATATTACATTTTTTTATCTTAGCTTCGTTGATTATGAAACAGACGTTTTATACATTGATATAGTGCTATTTGGATTCCTTTTCTAATTAGCCTTCCATGGCTTTAATATCTTAAACATTATCATGCCTCCACACTGATGGTGTTCTTGAAACTTGATGCTTCTATGCCTTCTGGCTCGGATCTAAATTGATAGCCTTAGGAAAGTACGCCCTCTGGCGTTCATCTTGCGTCAGTTCA
>NW_027528862.1:341744-345861 GCF_008692635.1 Crocuta crocuta | reverse complement strand
CAGTTCAAGAGACGGTGCCCCATTAACTGTAGCCTGAGGTCCCTCTGTGAGCACAAACCCTCAGTCTCATGGAGACTGTTCAAGCTGTAGATTTTACAATAGAAAACCTCTGGGTATTATAGAAAGTTCTTGTCCTTGACCTTTTAAAGATATCACACAGCTACTACATATATAGCCCACATTAATATATCCATGGCACAAAGATTATAATGTACAAAATTACTTTCCTAGAAGAAAAGACACAGGGATTTTGAGACCTAGGATAAGGCCTATGGATCCACTATTGCTATGTGGCCTTGGAAAATTCCTTCCAATTAGGTCTTCCATTTTTAGTTTTTTAATTTTTTAAAAATGTTTTNTTCATGACTCTCAACCAACTGGGCCACACAGGTGCCCCTAGCCTTCTATTTTGAAAATGAAAAAGACTAGATCTGTGCTTCATGAAATATGTTTCCTAGAATACTCTTAATTTTGAGGCACCATATACAAATAAGAGAGAAGAGAGGCTACAAATAAATTGGAGAGATGACGGTTAAACAAAATTGAAGTGTTTCTTTACTGCAGGACTTCTCAGAGGTTTTACAGTGAAAATACAGTGTTCTGAATTTTCAAGAACGTGGCAATATTCTAAAGAAAACATTCTTGAAAATGCTAGTCTATGCAGTGATTTAATTTGCTGCATCTTCCTGATCACTGGGTTCCTTTGCTGCATAAAGACAAGGTCAGGCAACCCATCTGCTAATGGTAGGACACCACCTCAGTGATAAAGATAATTTGACAGCGATCATGAATATAGCCTCTTAATAAAAGTAACAATAACAATGATAATAATAGTTGTTTATCAAGTGCTCTGTATACCAAGCACTGTGCTAAGTGCATTACCCACGTTACCTCATTTCATCCTTACAATAACCCAATGGAAGCGTTTCTGTTATTATCATCCCCATTTTTAAGATTTTGTTTAAGATTTTATTTTTAAGGGGTGCTTGGTTGGTACAGTCGGTTAAGCATCTGACTTTGGCTCAGGTCATGATCTCACGGTTTGTGGGTTCGAGCGCCGTGTTGGGCTCTGTGCTGACAGCTCCCAGCCTGGAGCCTGGAGCCTGCTTCGGATTCGGTCTCTGTCTCTCTGCTCCTTCCCCACTTGCTCTCTGTCTCTTTCTCTCTCAAATATAAGTAAACATTAAAAAAAAACTTTTTTAAGATTTTATTTTTAAGTAATCTCCCACCCAACGTGGGGCTTGAACTCACAACCCCAAAATTAAGAGTTACATTCTCTACCACCTGCACCAGCCAGGTGTCGCCATTATCATCCTCATTTTTAAAAAAGTTTATTTATTTTGAGAGAGAGAGAGAGAGAGAGAAAAAAAAACACTTGTGGGGAGGGGCAGAGAGAGAGGGAGAGAGAGAATCCCAAGCAGGCTCTGCACTGCCAGCAGGGAGCCCAGTTTGGGTCTCTAACCCACAAACCATAAGATCATGACCTGGGCCAAGATCAAGAGTCGGACTTTCAACCAACTGAGCCACCCAGGCACCCCTCGTCCCCATTTTAAAGATGAGGATACTTGAGTTTGAAAGAAACTAAGTAACTTCAGGTCGCAAAGCTACTAAATTGCAAAGCTGAGATTGAAGCTGTGGCCGGCTGGTGCCANGAAGCAGGCTCCAGGCTCTGAGCTGCCCGCACAGAGCCCAATGCGGGACTCGAACTCACTGACTGCAAGATCATGACCAGACCCGAAGTCGGACGCTTAACTGACTGAGCTGCCCAGGTGCCCCGAAATATTTTTTTTTCAACAAAACTTATTTNAGAGAGAGAGAGAGAGAGAGAGAGAGAGAGAGAGAGAATCCCAAGCAGGCTCCTCACAGAGCCCTATGCCGGGCTTGATCTCACAAACCACGAGATCATGACCTGAGCCTGACCTGAGCCAAAATCAAAAGTCAGACGCTTAGTGGACTGAGCCACCCAGGCGCCCCTGATTGTCTGAATATTTTAAAGTAGCATAAGCCAAGTAATTATTATTAGTGCATATTCATGTGATCCGATCAACTTCTTAGTCCTGACTTATAATGCATCACTGCTATTTTTGTGGAGAATGTAGTTTTTCAACATGGTTTTATTATTTGCAACTTTCAAAAATAAAATTGCAGTAATTTCCAAACTTGCATTGTACGGTTAAGAAGTTTGAAATTGTTTTCACACCTTCAATTGGCTCATATCTGTAAAGCATAATTTTTGAGAAAACACTATGTCTGCAAGGTACTGAGGCACCCTGCAACTCATCAAGTTCTACTAAACAGAGATTATTCACAATTCCATTTTGTAAAGCATTGAAATGTGTAAATGTTTCATCCCAAATCTTCTCACAGAAACTGTCTATTCAAAGTATTATTCTTCAACAAGCGTTTTCACCAAACAAAACTCACTTAAAACCTCTCTGTTTCTTTTGAACGTTTCACCAAATTTGGATGCTGAAAACTATTGGTTCTTTCAATTTCATTCTGTTCAGATACAGAACATAAATGCACCCAATCAGGGGCGCCTGGGTGGCGCAGTCAGTTAAGCATCCAACTCTTGACTTCAGCTCAGGTCATGATCTCATGGGTTCGTGAGTTAGAGTGCAGCATCGGGCTCCATGCTGACAACCTGGAGCCTGCTTGGGATTCTGTTTCCCTCTCTCTCTGTCCCTCCCCTGCTCACGCGTGGGTGCCCTCTCTCTCAAAATAAACTTTAAAAAATGTACCCAATTAAAATGTATCAATTAAGAAATAAGAAATTAAGAAATAAGAGCTCTATCAAAATGTCAAGTTGTCTTTTCACAAGTCAAGATATCCCAAAGCACCATCATGGAATCTCACAATTCAGTCCTGTTTGCTCTTCATCATCATTTGTTCCAATCCTTTTTAGGGAGAGAATTTTTTTTTAAGTTTATTTATATTGAGAGAGAGAGAGCGAGAGCATGAGAATGGGGAGGCAGGCGGGAGAGAAAGAATCCCAAGCAGGCTGTCCAGAGCCCAATGTGGGGCTTGAACTCATGAACCGGGAGATCCTGACCTGACCCTAAATCCCTGTCTTCAATCAATAACTGCAATTCGCTAAAAACTTCCAAAGCCAGAGGGATTAACACTCTATTTGTTGNCACTGAAGGACATTTAGGTGGAGTAACAAAGTATTTCTTCCAAACCAGAACGTTCTGGAATCTGATGACAGGCAGCAAAGAGAGAAGACAGGTGCTGCCATGCTAAGTTTTTCTTATTTGGGGCAGGTGTTCCACATGAACTTTGCCCCATAACACAAAATGGTCAGGCACTAACTATATCTATAGACAAAGTATATTGGTCACTGTGACGCTACAGTGAAGCCACCTGCATGACATCGCAGCGGGTTTGGCTGGAGTTACCAATGATACATGCACTGTACCCAATCTCAAGGATGCTCCCGGGCCATAGACTTCTTAGTTGAGTAAAAATGTTCTTCTTACCACATTTTCCTCTGCTAGACTTTTAATGGTGTCCATGTTATCACTGAAATAAAACCCCAACTTGTCTTCAGTGTTAAACTTTGTGACTGAACTTACCACAGTGTTTAAAATGCTGTTAAATGTTTCACTTTTATCGGAATTAATTCCCAAAATTGCTATTTGACTCAGTGCACTGGGGGAAAGAATTGAATTGTTATTCATTTAGCTTGTATTTGAAGATACTGATGTACTGGTGCCATTTGCTTGACTAATTCAGCCAACCCTTTAAATAGCTACTGCTTCACTTTTCATATATGCATAAGGAAATTTAGAATAAAATAAAAAAGAAGCAGAATGAGTTTAGAAGAACAACCATTTGATCCACGTGATAAAGTATGTTTCACAGCATTATACCTAAACTTTCCATNTCACAAACTGTGAGATCATGACCTGAGCCAAAGTCGGACGCTTAACCGACTGAGCCACCCAGGTGCCCCCAAGCTCTTTTTAAAAATTTTAAATTCCAGTACTGTTAACTGTGTTATATATTAATATATATTATTATATATTAATTTCGGGTGTTATATATTAATATATATTAATTTCGGGTGTTCAATTTAGTGATTCAGTAATTCCATACATCACCCAGTGCTCATCAC